>NW_027137285.1:0-62032 GCF_040869045.1 Eurosta solidaginis | reverse complement strand
CCTCGCGCCAGCTGAAGCGGGTGCCAGAATACAAAATGTGCCAGCCAAAACGAAAAACGTGCCAAAAATTTTGGTAAACCTTAGTTTGACCTACAACTGTAGAATAGCGTTCAAAAATTATGGAAAAAAGGATAAAAATACTTGTTTTAGTGTAAACATTATTAGATCGAAGGTGGAGGGTAAATATTATTTCCCATTCAAAAGTTATCACTAAAAATAGGTTTTGTAAATATGAACTCCCGATACAACCAGTCCATTTTGATCACAGAACCTGGAACGCCAGTCATGCAGAATAAGCCCTATCCATTAAATAATGTTAACTATTATATCATAGGTCCGATTTATTGAAATTTCAAAAGAATATATGGTTTTCACTGCGAGTTAAATGCGTTACAATATTTGACTAATTAATTTAATCGAAATGTAAATTTTACTTAGATTTGTTTATATCTAACTCTAACTAGTCGTATTATTGTAAAAAACTTTAAGCAAATAAATATTTTACGACTATTATTTTATTAAATGATTGAAACTATAATCGCCGAAATGTATGTCAAAAATCCCCATTTTCAAATCTATTCATTTTTGTTTGGAGTGGCATCATTGATAAATGTTATAAAAAATGTGCATTTTGACAGCGCTCTCTGAAAAACATAGATGAATAGATTTGCAACTCTTTGTTTCGAGAGAGCGCTGTCAAAATGCACATTTTTTAAAACATTTATCAATGATGCCACTACAAACAAAAATGAAGAGATCTGAATATGGAGATTTTTGACATACATTTCGGCGATTATAGTTTCAATCATTTAATAAAATGATAGTCGTAAAATATTTATTTCTTTAAACTTATTTTACAATAATACGACTAGTTAAAGTTAAATATAAACAAATTCAAGTAAAATTTACATTTTGATTAATTTACTTAGTCAAATATTGTTACGCATTTAAATCGCAGTAAAAACCATATATTCTTTTGAAATTTCAGTAAATCGGACCTATGATATAATAGTTAACATCACTTAACGTATCGCTTATCCTACATGTCTGACGTTCCAGGTTTTGTGATTAAAATGGACGTTTTTTGTCTTAGGTGGCACATTTTTGTTCTGGTACCCGCTTCAGCTGGCGCGAGGGTTTTATGTGTGATTGTTGCCAACACAAATTTCAGATAAATCCCTTGTGAGAGTTGAAAAAATGAGAGTGTAAAGCGCGAGTCATTGGTGCCGTATTGCGTATCGCTGTAGTCGTATCCCTACGTAATCAGCTGTTTATCGTTACGATGGTAAACCAATTGGTTGGCTACGATACGGTTACGACCTAGCGGCACCAATAATCGATTGCATTGATTCCCATAAGGTTGGTCGAAAGGTGTTTCAACTTTTCAAAATGAGTAGTAAAAATACATATTTTCCTTTATCTTTATTAACTGAAAGGTGGTAAGGTAATATTTATATTGGTTTTTTTTTTATGTGGCAGCACAGCTTTGTAATGTCATCAATAAAATATATATATATATATATATATATATATAAATGTGCATGTTACTACAAAAGCGCGATTGATTTAATAAAAACAGTTATAATAAGCATAGTGTACAAGTACAAGTGTGTTGACTTCTTTCTGACAGGCACTCGCTTAAGCTGGAGTCATTGGTGCCGTATGTCGTATCGCTGTATCCGTATCCCTAACGTAATCAGCTGTTTATCGTTACGACGGTAAACCAAAACCCAATTGGTTGGCTACGATACGGTTACGACCTTAGCGGCACCAATAATCGATTGCATTGATTCTCATAAGGTTGGTCGAATCAGCTGTTAAAAGGTTACCGATACGGTTACCGATAAAGCACCAATGTCTCCAGCTTAAAGCTAACCTTTTAACAGCTGATTCGACCAACCTTATGAGAATCAATGCAATCGATTATTGGTGCCGCTAAAGTCGTAACCGCATCGTAGCCAACCAATTGGGTTTTGGTTTACCGTCGTAACGATAAACAGCTGATTACTTTAGGGATACGGATACAGCGATACGACATACGGCACCAATGACTCCAGCTTTAAGTGAGCATAACGGGAAAATCTGGGTTGCCATTGTTGTTTCGGTTGAAAACGGTCAATCAGGGTTCTGTGCAGAGACGTAAAAGATTGAAACAGGGTTTATGTAGTCACAAGAGAGTTGATCCTGTCCCACAGCATTTTAATTTTAGATCATGGCGTAAAGTGTTCAGTTCAGAGTTATTCATTTTCATTTAAAGGTTAGTTTATTACGGAGGGTTACTCCTTTTAGTGTAAAAAGCAGAGAAAATGTAGAGTTTTTCTAATTATTGTGAAAAACTTTTTAATTTGAATTTCTGTACCCAAGTTAACTATATTTGTGTAACACAAGAATCTGGAGGTCAATTCCTTAACAAAGAAAAACTGAAAAATGTACACTTATTGAAAACTCATTTGCACACACAATTTACACTTTGAATTTAGTTGCGTATTTATGCACAACATTTTGAAACTAAAAACAAAATTTTCATTTGTCAGAAAAAATAAAGAAAAAACGGCCTAATGTCAAAAAAAACCCTATCGAAATACAAACTGGCTTGTTTGTTTTTAATGAACTACTTTGTATTTTTCTTGTATTTCGTGGGTTTTTATATTATACCTTTAAATTAAGTCGCTCTCATGTTTGTCCCCTCATTTCCATACGAATTTTTGACCAACGTAAAAGTATTTTTCGGTAACCTCCCGTTGAGCTAGACACTTGATACTTAGAGCATAGGTCAGATCTGGGAGAAATTACAATTCAAGTGAAAAAAAATCCGATAGGTGGCGCACGGGTCGAGATATACAAAAAATTTATTTTAAACGGGAAATTTTACGATCGAATTTTAACTAACCTCTCGGTGATCCAAAGGCTTCAAACTTGTTATGGATTCGCATCTTCGATGGAAGCAGTAAGGAAGGCGTTCGGCATGATGTGGTGGTGCACAGTGGCTAGTCATTGTCGGCTGGGGCGGGTCCTTGCCAACCTTACTGTTCCTGCGCCATAATCAGAAAAAAAAGTCATATCATGCCTATCGAAACTAAAAGCTGTCAAATTCAAAAAAAAAAAACGACAGAAGCGCAGAGACCGACTCAAGACGCTTATAAATTCAAACTAAAACAACATCCGGCCGAACCGGATGTCACGGACGGACCGTTAAACATTCAAAAATTTAAATTCAAAAAGATAACCGCAAAAAAAAATTACCGAACCGGACAAGGCCGGTTACTAACGCTGAAATGCAAAAAAACGCTGAAAATTAAAATAAGAAAAACAAAAAGGGCCGAATATCACTTGGGGGCGCCGCGGGTGTTGTTGCGACGCCCGGTGCTTATACGCACCCTCAAAATCCATGGCCACCGACGCACCTATTTTTCGATGGCCCCTTACCCGTTTCCCTAAGTGCCCTCTAAATAAATGGCGACGCCAGCATTCCCACTTTAAATACTTATTTATTTATAATTCATTTCTATTAACGTATGTATGCTACAAAAGAAAAAATGCGATAGTGCAGGTTTCTTAACCAGGGCTACAGCATTGTTGAACTACGAATAGTTATTCACACTATGAAAATGTAGGTAAGTGTGTGTAGTGTACAGAGTGAGAGGAAAAAAAAATGATCCAACAGTTCACACTTTATTGGGCCGAAATCGAAAACGAAATCTAATACGAATACTTAAGTCTGGCTAAGTTTGTTCTGTTGGGAGGGGGGGGGGGGGGGGGGGGGGGGGGGGGGGGGGGGGGGATCTTTCCTCTTACTTTTGCTCGTAATACTTCAAGTTATACATATATTTAGGTCTCCCCCTTTTTTCTATTTTTTTGACAATCGTTATAAACGCTTTGTGTGAAAAAAGAATATGTAATTAAATGTACTTATGTATAGTAATTATACTACATACAACGTAAGAATTTGGTCGAGTACCCCTTTTCTGTTTTCCCTTCACAAAACATATTTTAGGGCTATAAAGTTGGGATACAAATTCCGATAATTGGGGCTTTCTTACAAAATTATTATGTTTTTGTAGTAGAACTTATTTTTGAGTTTAACAAAATATCAATTTGGTATAACGCATAGTATAATGACACTAACATGTAATATGTACCAAGAAAACTTGTTATAAAAGCAATAAAGATTAAATTTGTATAGCGCTATGTATTATATGCACGTATATTATTTGCTTCTGGTTGTTCGAACGATATTGCTAGAAATAGTGAGTCATATGTATAGATATATATATATATATATATTGTATTTGAATAATATAAGAAAAGAAAGTTTAAATCTTCTAGCCAATTCGTGCATAAATTTTTTTCTAACAACCCACGGTTGAGCTCCAAAAATGGATCGTTAAAACGTTTCACGTGATAAGGACGGCTTATTATCAACAAAATTTATAGAGCTAACTTCAAACATTTTAAAGCGACAAAATATATTATTAAAATGATATAAAAAAAAGGATGTATGCCCTTTGCGGTAAAGCTAACAATTTCAAGTATTCAATAATAAAATTTGACGGGAAAAATCGACCCTTGTTAAATGGTTCAACCGGACAGTATAAAACCCTCTAAGCATTACTTAGAAGTTCCTTAACTACCCTGCAAAAAACTCTCTCGTCATTCCACGTCATTGGACTAGTCACGTTACAGTCATAGGTTATATTCATAGTCACGTTTGTATGGCCATGGGTAAGTTTTATGACCAAATTTTTTGTAGGGTAACTATTTTTAAGTCTATACAAGGCTGATACTTACATGGCCGCCAGATTACGTACCATGGGCCTCCGCCGGCGTGGTTACTGGTGATGTTGACCTTGCCGGTGAAGCCGACGTTGTTGTTGGTTGTGGTGCGCGGTCTTGCGCGCGCCGTGTCGGTACTGTTGGTGATTGTTGCGCTCTTGTCCGAGGTGATCGAGTGAACCTGGTGGCAATAAAACTTCGTGTTGACTTTTACGACCTGGATGACTTGGTGCTAATTGGGCGTTTGTTGTATTACACTGCAGCGTACTGCTGGCCCTGGAGGCGGTAGTGTACTTCGTAGACGTAGAGAAAGGGGTTTATATTCGGATACCAAGGGTTCGCATCACAATTAGTTTAGTGCCTTCTGAATCCGAATCGGAATCACTAGTACTTTCCTCACTAGGTGTGACTGTGAAACGCCGACCTACTTCAACTGGATATTCTATACGTTGAATTTGTGCCTACACAACACAACCGTGGTAATGTTTATTACCACCTAAAATAAACGAGTAGAAAAGAGGTTTGTCGGAATGGACGTTGCGCTATCGACTCTTCCTAGTTTCTGGGCATTTACTTGTTTGTTCTTTTAGTAGTTGGGTTAAGGAATCGGCCTGCAATTCCTCGTTGCAGTCTTTTGGTTCATCAACAATACTCACTTGAATACGTGCACAGCCGGCGAGGGTGTTTTGCGATTAGTTGAGTATAGTTGGGGATGCGCAGTTGATGTGAGCAATAAAGTTACTGAAGCAGTATCGGTGCTTGACGCCTTTGCTGTAGACGTTGTACCAATAGATGTTACACGATCCTTTTGTATAATCGCAGGGCCGCCAAAAATTAGCCTGAAGCAAATCCAAATCTTTCCACCAAATTCCGAGAATTAACGGAAGAAACACATGTTCTGTTATTCTAAGCTTCCATAAATTTAGTGACTTTCAAACGACCTTCTCGTTTGTATAACGGCTTCTTCGAGAGATTTTTTCCTTTCTTTCTTCTCTCAATGTGTAAATTGTTTTTTCGTTCGCCGGAAACTCATGGCAATTTTTCGCTAGTGATCGCCGGTCTTTCTTTCTTGTTTTTCGATACTTTTGTATCGCAACTTTCGCCCCATCACCAGTCACTAGGTGTGTTCGCAGGAAAACGCTCCCAAGTGGACCGTAACCGTAGACCATAACAGGAGACCGTAACAAACTTAGCACATAGTTTGCGAGTCGATGGCACCACAATTCGTGGAATGCCGGAGGTGGCAGACGAATCGAGATAAACGAAAATCCCTGAAGAAACGCAGGGAATTTTGCGATCGATTTTTAGGTAACTTCCCGGCGAGCTAGAGTCTTGTAATTTGGGCGTGAGTCAGAACCCGGTGACAATGCAATATTTGATCAAAAAAAATTTCGCTAGATGGCATGGATCGAGATATTAAGAAAATTAGTTTTGGTTTGGGAATCTTTCAATCTATTTTTAACTAACTTCCCGGTGGCCTAGAGACTTGAAACTTGGCACACAGTTCGAGGCTTGGGGACAATACAATCTACAGAAAACAAAATTCCGCTAGGTAGCGCGCTAAGTGAAATAACTACAAATCCTTGCAAAACGAGGGGAATCTTGCAATCGATTTTATAGTAACTTCCCGGTGAGCTGGAGATAAAGTAGTGTCATATAGGAGTTTGATTTGTTTGCACTTACAGCACCTTTTTATTTGCAGGAGACTTTCACAGCTACAAAAATTAAGACGGATTTACATAGACGCTTTGGCTGTGTTGCATTCATTAATTCATCTGTCGGGCGAAGTATCGAAAAATTTACATAAATGCTTTGGTTGCGTGCCTACGCTTTGACAACGCCGTACGAAAAACAATGAAACGCCGTACGTTATCATTGCATTTTGCTCTTATGCATTTGTGTAAACAGCTTTAGAAGTTGTTATGGATTCGCATCTACGGTGGAAGCAGTAAGGAAGGCGGTCGGCATAATGTTGTAGTGCACAGTGGCTAGTCATTGTCGGCTGGGGAGGGTCCTTGCCAACCTTACTGTTCCTGCGCCATAAACAGAAAAAAAGTCATATAATGCCTATCAAACTAGCAGCTCTCAAATTCAAAAAAAACCGACAGAAGCGCAGAGGCCGACTCAAAACGCTTATAAATTCAAACTAAAACAACATCCGGACGAACCGGATGCCACGGACAGACCGTTAAACATTCAAAATTTAAACTTCAAAAAAAAATTTACCGAACCGGACATGGCCGGTACTAAAGCTGAAATTCAAAAAAAACGCTGAAAAATCAAAATACAAAAAATAAAAGGGCCGAATGTAACTTGGGGGCGCCGCGGGTGTTGTTGCGACGCCCGGTGCATTTGTCCCACCCTCGAAAACCATGGCCACCGACGCACCTATATTTCGGTGGCCCTTTACCTGTATACCTACGTGCCTTCTAAATAACTGAGAAAGCCAGCATTCCCATTTTATAATACAATATTTATTTAAAATTCATTATGCAAGTAACTTATAATTAAGCGCAATTGTTATAAAATATGCCCAACATACAAGTAAAAAAAAAGTGTTTATTGACAAAAGGATTTGATGAGGGGTTGAAGTTTTTATAAATTTAGGGAGTATACCTTTTAATGTTCTTAGTTTCTAAAAGAAATATTGTTATTTTTAAATTTTCCAGATGACCTACTAAAAAGTCGCGAAAAGATGTGAAGTTTCATCTATGTGCAGAATGATTATTATAATTTATTTGTTGTAGTTGTTGTAGCTACACATTTTATTCCGTTGTGGTACTTTTTGCCTTATTTATTAGTTTATTCATTTATTGTATTTAGCGATTTGTACATTTATTCGTTGGATGTATTTCTTTTACGGTAACTTTATTTTAATTAAATTTTAATTAGTTTAACATCGCTTCCATTTTATGCAATTCCCCCTTTTCCCTAGGTGTAAAAAAAAAATCCTTATCACCTTCTTCCTAGTGAGCAGGGTTTTCAAACTAATTGAATGTGAAATAGATTTTCACACGCCTAAAGTTATTTATCTACAGCTAAGAATTTAATCATTTTGGAATGTTTATGCATAAATATAACCAGATATAAACCAAAACTACTTTCTATATCTTATATGCCTTACTTGACTTCGCTACTATCCCGTTAGCTTAAACTTGCTAACCTCACATAACATTCTCAATCCATCCTTGCGACTTCCGAACCGACCCTTTGCGCTGCTAAACGTTATACTAGAATATATTCCATATAGCCCTAGCTTATTATCGTAACGTTTAAAAATATGTTCGAGTTTCTTTTTCTAAGTATGACTTATTTTAGGGTATTCGTAATTAATTGTCATTAATAGTTTACATACGCGGTTGCTGACTTCATACGTATTACAAATATATCATGTACATACAATGTCAAAAGCATTGGAGCTTGAGTTTTTATTGGTTGCTCACAATGTTCGTATAAATTTTTATTCAGTATAATAATTGGTTTACCAGTTTCTTGATAGGGTCTGGCTAAAAGCAATTCAGTTGTTGTCAATGCAATTCAATAGCCTTTAATGATAAAAAAAAACAAGAGAGAAAGGAAGAATGTTGAATTACCTATAGCAATGCTGTTTTGGAAGTTACTAGGAGTTGTTTTCAATTATCATCTCCCTTCATTTATCTTCATTCGAAAGCTCAAAAGTGTTCAACATTCTTCATTAATATCTCAAAACTCTCCAAAAAAATTTCGGAACCGTTATCGAAGAGAAATAAACTCCAAAGTTGGAAAAATGTTTATGAAAGTTTCGCAGTTTTATTTGGCAGGGTCATGAACTAGTTGAGTTTTGCTAATATAGCTTCTCGAGGTTCTTTAAAAATCGCACGGATCTTTTACAGTGAAGCTTCAAGGACATTTTCGAAAACTTTCGCAGTCAAAGTGTTCATAAATCTTCTAAATCTTGAAATTTTCCCGAAACCAATTTTGAAGAAAAAAGAACAAACTACTGCTCGGAAATGTTTACGGAACTATCCCAGTTTTACTTGGAAGTATTTCGAAACGAGCAGTGATTCCCCACCTTTTTTTTCTCAAAAAAAAAACTGTGAGACATCCAACAAAACTCGATGGTTTCTTAAAACACTCGTCAAAAAAAAAAAAGTCGACCCCTTTTCAAATAGTTTGACCGCTTTTATGAAAATCTCTAAGGCTTACTTAGAAGTTTCTTTAACTAATTACATCTAAGTTCATACATGGCTGGTACTTATATAGCCGTCAGAGTACGTACCGTGGGCCTCTGCCGGCGTGGGATGTTGTTGTTGGTGAAGTTGCCGCTATTGTTGGTTGTGGTGCGCGCTCTTGGGCGCGCTGTGCTGGTACTGTTGGTGGTTGTTGCGCTCTGGTCTGAGGTGATCGAGTGAACCTGGTGGCAATAAAACTTCGTGTTGACTTTTACGATCTGGATGACTTGGTGCTAATTTTGGTGTTCGTTGTATTACGCAGCGTACCAGCAGTACCTGGAGGCGGAGGTGTTGGTTTAAGAGTCTCCTGTTGAGGAAAGCAGTGGTCGATGGCAAAAACAGATATTCGACATAACAGCTGATTTAGTTAGTTGGCTTTCTAACTAATCACCTAGCAATTTCGCTTGTGCTATTATAAAATTGTTATTTGAAATTGGACTTGTCGATGCTGTCGTATCAGCAAGATTCGTTAAATGTTTCTTAAATGTCCTTTTTGGCCCGCAGGAAATCGCAAAAACGGAAGATTCCAAACTGTTCGATACTAGTTAAAAGCTTCGCCACAATTAGAAAGCGTAAAAATATTCACAAAAATTATTTATTTATATTTATTATCGCTTCTTTTTTTCCGGTGAATGTAGCTTTTCTCTTTATATATAATTTAATGTTCTTTGTCTGCGTTGTCCTTGAGCAAAGAAATATGTATATCCTCTATCTTTCTGCTTCCCAAATTTTTTTCCTTCCTGGTTTTCAAGCCCGGAAACGCATGGCAAATTTTCGCTAGTGATCGCAGATCTTTTTCTTTCCTGTTTTCGATACCTTTGCATCGCAACTTTTTGGTCCCATCACTAGTCACTAGGTGTGTTCGCACGAAAACGCTACCAAGTGGACCGTAACCGTAGACCATAACAGCAGACCGTAACAAAGTGAAAATATTCCATCTTACATGTGTGGCGCTTTATATTTTGACTTTAATTTATATAAATTTTGTTTTCCGTATGTTTCCGCATTGTTGCAGGCCACAAATCTTCTAGTATTCTTATTTCCGCGGAAATATATGCAACTCTTTCATCTGTAAATACTACAGTTTTATTAAACTATTAAATGCAACTCAGCTTGAAGTACTCTTACGTACGAAAAATGCAACTCTAGACCTGAGATTTGCATCAGGTGAGCGAGGCTGTTTATAGTTTTGACGTTTAACGCTTAGTTGACACACTTGTATAATAAGTAAAAACAATGCAAAAATGAAATGTGAAATTTACAAAAATGCAATTTAAGTTTATCGTTGCCAATTTATATAGATATGTATGTGGATTAAGGTTTTGAAAGATGTGTAAATTGTAATTTAAAGTGCTATAGAAATTTGCTAAATTTGCAAACATTAACAACAAATAACTTTTAAATTATAAGTTTGCGCACTTTAAAATATATATATTTGTGATCGGGACAGCTCCCTCTTTCATTTGATACCAAGCTTTACCCCGAACTCGGGGGGGGTGTTATTCTAAAATTTTCTTTCAATCACTGCAATTAAGATGTCCTAGATGCTATATATTCCAAAATTATAACATTTTATGTCTGTTTAAAAATTTAACTTGAATTTCCCTAAATATTTCCGTAATGTGGCCATTAGTAATGTTTGTGTGTGTGCTAATTTTGAGCGATCAGCTGTTAGTTGCGCTACTTGGTAAAATTTACAATAGTCAGTATTATTGTGGGCCACACTAATAATTCCAAATTTTGAAACCGTAAAAAAAAGTTTGTCCAGATTCGGGTTTTGTGATTTTTAAAAGAATATTTCCGAATATTTCATACATTGGTAAAATTTTTGTGAATATACATGTATATATTTAAATGCTATAAGAGCAAACACGTTTCTCATTTAATGATTTCACTGAAGCTGTTCATATACAAATGGATCGATGACAATTTAGTCTTCCTAACCTGCAAAGTTACATAACTAAGTTATAATCGTTTTTATTGCAGATAAAATGTCTTTTGCAAGAAATGTGCGCTATTTAGTGACCGGTGGGACCCAGATAATACAAAAGCGAGGATTCGCCGATGAAATGAAACTTACTTTCGCTGCTGCTAATCAAACCTTCTACGACCAGGCTGAAGTTCGTCAAATAGATGTTCCTTCGTTTAGTGGGAGTTTTGGTATACTTGCAAAACATGTGCCAACTTTAGGTAAGATCTAGTGTTTGTTGATAAATATAATATAATAAATTTTTCTTTCATCAGCCGTTTTGAAGCCCGGTGTTGTGCAAGTTACCGAAAACGATGGAAAGGCTTCGAAATATTTTGTGTCGAGTGGATCCATAACTGTAAATGAAGATTCTTCTGTTCAAGTGTTGGCTGAAGAGGCACACAAAGTTGAAGATATTGATATTTCTGAGGCAAAACAGCTCCTCTCCCAATATCAATCACAATTAAACACTGCGGCAAGTGAAGAAGTAAGAAGTTAATTGCATTACACGTAAGATAACAAAGCCCTAACCAACAGATTTTTTGAAAATACATTTTTCACAGATGTTGGTATGATATATTTTTTAAAATAAACCCCCAGTACAAATTTTGAAATGTTGGAACCTATAACAACATAGGTAGTTATGACATGATTAAAAAGCCATTCGGCAATTCACAAGGTACCCACAAGGTATTCACCAAATTTTATATTGGAAACCATGCAAACAACTCAATTCTTAAGATTTAAATGAATACTACACTGCTGTGAATTACCCACATATCTGCATGTAGTGAATGTGAAAATGATTTTTTTTGCTCTGTAAAATTTTAAATTTGTTAGTTAGGACCTTTGTTAATTATTTAATTAAGCCAACGATATTATGCTCCTACTCCTATACTTATTATACTTCTTCGTTTTGATGCTACCGAATCGAAAGCTCACCCATAAGCAATTTGTGTAACAATTTACAACAGGGGTTGTTGTTGTTGTAGCGATAAGGACAGTCCCCGAAGGCCTTGGGCCATCCCGCCCTCCAATCTCATAGATCCATGAGGAGTTTGGGTCGCCAAAGCGTCGGCTGTTAATGAAACTGGATTCGCTACGGATAGGTGAGGTTGACAATTGGGTTTGGAGAAGCTATATATTGCGCTGGCAACCTGAAAGGGTTACGCTACACAACCCCTTGAATCTGTTATTTTAGTCGCCTCTTACGACAGGTATATCTACCGCGGGTATATTCTAACCCCCTAACCCGCTGGGGGTATAACAGGGGTCGACTACTACTGTAGCAGTACTAGTACACGCTTAAATATGTCGGGAGAGGTGTCAAAAAAAGGGTATTAACATCCGTATCAATAATGTGATGACGTAAAAAAACAAACTTTTTTCCATCAAAAGATATATATCAACGTTGTTGGATAGTGCAAGATGGAATTTGTTTATTAGCTCAGAGATTTCTGATTTGGTGGAAACTCCCATATGTTGACAAAATCCACTTTTCAATATTAAATGCAATTTTGCATTTAACACAGAAGCAACAGTGGTGCGTCAATGTAATTTTTATGTCCCCTTCCTACGACATCTGCCTATCACATTTCACGTGTGCGAAAATTTCACGACATCTGCTTCTCAAGTTTCTCAATGATCCAGAGCATTCCCGTGAGAATTGAGCGTGAGCCGGCTTGTAAAACTCACTGAAAGACAGCAAGCTTTACGTTTTGTGATGTAACGAAGTTATTTTTAGAAATATGAAAAAAATATTTGGTATTGGTATACAACTGGACCTATTCTTCATATTAAGCTCTTTTACGCAAAAAGGGATCTTCGACCCTTGATCCCAACTTCTCAAATCTTACAGCTATATTTTTTCCGCTTCTGTGTGGCCCTGCGATGTTTTTACTTTTATTTATTTTTAATCTTTTAAATTAACTTTGAGCGTTTTGTTTTTAACGGATGCGCAGAAAAACTCCATATGCCAGTATCTTCAGTATTAAAACTATTCAATATTATAATATAAGCCACAAGTAAAATTCTGTCTGTGAAATCTTCGACATGCATCTTAATTATCATTCGCAACAACAAATAGAAACAAGGCCATAAGACATAAATCCGCGTTGTTGTTGTTGTTGTAGCAGTGCTTCGCAGGCACGACCGATGCGACCGATCACAAATTGTCATCAATGTTCTCTAACGGGAGTCCAAGGAAACTTGCTGTTTCAACAGAGGTGATTAGAGGCGTCGGACGGTGGGGTATTTGATCAATTTAGCTGGCCAAAAGTCTATTTTTTCAAAATATTCCAATCTTATTTAAATACTCTCCCTGGTGTTCCTAGATGTCCACTAAATAGTATACATACCCCAAAACCCATCTGCAACGTCAACGGATATAACCGCGCATATCTAAAGTTGTATAAAAATTTTATGCAGTTCGATGTATTTTTGGATTAAAAAGCAGGGTATTATATTGCTTTTATATATGATGAATTTCATATCAAATCCAATATGCGTTGAACCCGACCCCCTCAGAATTTGATGAAATTTTGCATGGGGTTACATCTTACCCACCCAAACACAACCTCATTTTTAGAAATTGCATTTTCGAAAAATTGTGGGCGTGGCAAGGTATCGAAATATCCGAAAATATTAGAAAAATGACGATAATAGGTACTTTTAAAGTGTGATTACTACGGAATGGCTTTACCGATTTCAAAGATCTTCATACCATTAGAAAGATATTGAAATAAGCTTTCAAAAAACTACACTGTAAATATTTTTAGTACACTGAAAAAAAAAAGTTTTTTTAATAAAATTTAAAACTGAAAAAACACTTCAAAGATCAAGCGATTTTGAAAAATAAAATTTTATTTTAGAAAGGTCTATTTAATATATATAACATATCTGAAAACTAAAATGGGGTTTTTTTTTGTTTTTTTTTATTTTTTTTTATTTTTTTAAGTAAATGCATCTCTTGGTTACTTTCCCATATTTGGATATCACGCGTAAATTAATCAACCAATTTGAAAATTTTTATACCGTTAGAAAGGTATTAAAATCACCTTTGAAAACATATACTGTAAAGATTCTATATTACACTGAAAGAAAAAAAATTTTAATTTTTTTCTAATTTTTTTTTTTCAAACTGGGAAAACACTTCAAAGACCAAGCGATTAAAAAAAAAATTTTTTTTTTAGAAAGGTAGATTTTATATATATAACATATCTGAAAACTAGAAGGGTGTTTTTTTTTCTTCTTTTTAATTTATTTAAGTAAATGCATCTCTTGGTTACTTTCTGATATTTTGATATCACGCGTAAACTAATCAACCGATTTCAAAACTTTTTAAACCGTTAGAAAGGTATTAAAATCACCTTTGAAAAAATACACTGTAAAAAATTTTTATTCCAGTGGGGTGCACCCCAGCTAACATCAAAACAACGGCTCGAATACTTCACGTACAAGGAAAAGGTCGGCGGCTCAATGTACTTGAGAACATGGAGATATACAAGTTAAAAACATTTGACGACAGGATAATAAACGAACAAACCAATACTATCTCTGACGAAATATTTGAACCCTTAAAACTAGTTTACAAAAAACAGCACAAGCCAGAAGGTACAGCAACCAAACACGTAACAATGAACAAGCAAAAACGAAAAATTTACCAAACGGCAAAAATTACCGATTTCTACCTACCGCTTAGCTGACAAGCGGTATGTCTAGATACCTACAAAAACAACCCTTGGAAAAGGTAACAATTCGGACGTATCAATACCGCGCACACACACACTCATATTAACGTTACCTACCACGGACACATAGATTGACATTACCTGCCACAGCACCCATGGACTATAAAAAACAACACAACGATAGACACAGACCAGAACGAAACTAGGTATTGATATGGAATCAACTAATAAATACAGATGTGTGCAGCTATCAAGAAAATGTTCCTCTCAACTTCGAAACATTAGCTTAAACGAAGCAGCGCTGATATCTGAGCATTTTCCAGCAGTCTCCGACATTCATCGTTGCCGTATTTGCGAAAGTTGTCGCTTTAAACTTAAGGATGCTATCAAGATTGCTGATAATCAGCGTTCTACTGAAACGGAAAGTGAAGAGGCACAAGAAATCTTGACTAGCGGTGAATTGTATCAAGAATATAAGGAAGTTCCAACATGCAGCAGCTATACTAAATCACTCGAACGCAACGAACTCGTCGACAATATAAAAATCATGTTATTCCTCATCTTGGAAGCCATCCATCGCCAATGAAGCGAAAATATTTAGAATAGAATTCATAAAAAAAAAACAGCAAATTGCGCAAAGTATTTCGGATCCACTTGGAGGTGGTTCACTGTCAACTTTATCAGAAGACCTAAAGAAGATCAAAGCTTACTACGAACAAATTTTGGAGAACATGAAATATCAAATCTAAAACTGCTCAAATAATTTAAAAAATAAAAAAATAATTTGGATAAGCAAAAAATATTATCTCTATTACCAAACACCATGACATCTAAGGAAATTAAAGACATTTTTGGGCATGATTTATCTTACGAATTGATAAAAATTAGCAAAGATATACAAAAAAATAAAACAAAGTTTTCGGACGTCAAACGCTCTAGCATGGACAGGCGTAGTTTACCTGAACAAACTAGTAAGTAAGCAAATATTCCGAAATTCAGCAGTATGAGCTGCGCAAAGTTGTATATTAAATCTAAATAAATAAAAATAAAAAATTTACTTTATCAAGTGTATGTCTATTTATTGTGCGTGTCTGAAAAATTTGTTAATACCATTCTTGTTCGAATCTATTAGAATACTTAGTCATAGTATCTGTATCTGTATAACTTCCAAAGTATAGCTAGGTACCATTTTTGTCACACAATAATAGCAAAATAAAAAAAAAGTTAACAAGAGATGGTTTTACTTATAAATTTTTTTAAAAGAAAAAAAAAAACACCATTCTAGTTTTTATATTAAATCGACCTTTCTAAAAAATTTTTTTTTAAATCGCTTGGTCTTTGAAGTGTTTTCCCAGTTTGAAAAAAAAAAAAAATTTAGAAAAAATTAAAAAAAATTTTTTTCTTTCAGTGTGATATAGAATCCTTACAGTATATGTTTTCAAAGGTGATTTTAATACCTTTCTAACGGTATAAAAATTTTTAAAATTGGTTGATTAATTTACGCGTGATATCCAAATATGAGAAAGTAACCAAGAGATGCATTTACTTAAAAAAATTTAAAAAAACCCCATTTTAGTTTTCAGATATGTTATATATATTAAATAGACCTTTCTAAAATAAAATTTTATTTTTCAAAATCGCTTGATCTTTGAAGTGTTTTTTCAGTTTTAAATTTTATTTAAAAAACATTTTTTTTCAGTGTACTAAAAATTTTTACAGTGTATTTTTTTGAAAGCTTATTTCAATACCTTTCTAATGGTATGAAGATCTTTGAAATCGGTAAAGCCATTCCTTAGTAATCACACTTTAAAAGTACCTATTATCGTCATTTTTCTAATATTTTCGGATATTTCGATACCTTTCCACGCCCACAATTTTTCGAAAATGCAATTTCTAAAAATGAGGTTGTGTTTGGGTGGGTAAGAAGTAACCCCATGCAAAATTTCATCAAATTCTAAGGGGGTCGGGTTCAAAATGTACGTTTTTTTCAGCCTTTGATATGAAATTCATCATATATATTATATTGCTCTAACCTAAATACTTGTTCACTTGTTTAGCCTTAATCAAATCTAGTTACATTTTCTTTTAGGGCAGGTAAATGTTTTAACTGAGTTATTCTACTTGTAATGCTAATATTTTTCAATATTAAATATTTAAAACCATAAATGTTAAATTCCAATTAGAATTAGCAATTGAATGAATTGGTTTATATTCTCTAATTCATTAAAAAATTAGAAATAGTTCAACTAATTCCCATTAGATAATTGACATTTTTTTCTAATGGTAAATCTAATTCCAATTAGTTGCCATTAGCAAAAAAAATTGGGTTATCTTTACAATTAGAAATCTAATTGACTTCTGCTAATGCAATAAGATATTCAATTAGCCCGAATTAGAATCAATTGTTTATATTTATTTACATCATTATTCGTCCACTTCAATAATTCTTTGAAAAAAATTTATTTTTATCAAAATAATTGATTCTAATTCGAGCTAATTGAATACCTAATTGCATTAGCAGAAGTCAATTAGATTTCTAATTGTAAAGGTAACCCAACTTTTTTTGCTAATGGCAACTAATTGCAATTAGATTTACCATTAGAAAAAAAATTTCAATTATCTAATGGGAATTAGTTGACCTATTTCTAATTGTTTAATGAATTAGAGAATTTCACAAATGAAGGTTAATTAGCGATCATTAGCATTATCTAATCATTACTTAACATCTATGTTTAAAACCCTTGCAAACAAAAAGATATATCTTTTTTTCATGGCATATCAAGTCAGTAATTTTTTGGCAATACATTAGCCTATGTTTGCTTCAAAGCTTAAAAACAAAAACGGCTGCGCATACCCGCGATTTCTTGAGTGGGGATCAATTTTGTAAGAGACTGATACCCCTAGAGGTAAAAGGTGGCAACCTTGTGAAAACATCCTCAGTGGCAAGCCTTAAAATGGCGTACTATATCGATGTACCAAATTTGATTCAAATCGGTCATATATACAAAGAAATATAAAAAAGAAGGTGAGGTGGCAACCCTACTCAAAAGTGTCAATAGAAATGCGGAGTAAAATACCTTTCGTTTGATACCCATATTGACATACATATCTCATGTAATGCTGAAAAACGATCCAAGTAATTCTGCGCGGAACACCGTGAATTTACTGTCAAAAATTTCCATTCATAACAATGAAGTGAGACAACCACTTTTTTAACAGAAATAACTGGTGTTTTAGTTTTGGCCAGCTAGATTGATCAAATACCACACCGTGCGTCGTACCCGTCTTGCTATTTCGTGCAGAAACATGGACCATGACAGCAGATGAAGCGGCTCTGTGAGTGTTCGAGAGAAAAGTTCTTCGAAAGATTTATGGACCTCAACGCGTTGGTGATGGCGAGTATCGAAGAAGATTTAACGATGAGCTGTACGAGCTATACGCAGACATCAACATAGTCCAGCGAATTAAAACGCAGCGGCTGCGCTGGCTAGGCCATGTTATGCGAATGAAAGATGACGCTCCGGCCAAGAAACTGTTTCTATCGGAACCTGCCTATGGAAGCAGAGGTAGAGGGCGGCCCCTACTCCGTTGGAAGGACCAGGTGGAAAACGATTTAAACTCCCTTAGTGTGACCAATTGGCGCCGGTTGGCAGAGAGAAGGAGCGACTGGCGCGCCTTGTTGGACGGCCATAACCGTTCAAACGGTTAAGCGCCAATTAAGTAAGTTAGAGGCGTGGGTTCGACGATACAGTTGAAGAGATGGTTGGTGTCATGTGGGGACACATTAAAAGCAGGGCATAGGTTTTGTATGCCGGGGTTGATTCTGGATAGGTAAGAGTTTAACTGTTACAGTATCCAGATCGAAGTTGAGCAAAAGTGACTCGCGTTGCCCTAGGGAGAGTGCCTTCCTCCTCTGCTAGTTATCGATATTGTTCTTAGAGTAGAGGATTTACCGGTCGATTCCTGGCATAGAGGTCAGGCGCTTGTTTGTGGAGTACACTGAGGACCTGCTTGTTTTTTTAGCTTTGTACGGATGTGTTCTCAGGTGCCGTATTTATTCATAATGCTTACGGAGATGACTCCTTAAGGCCCTGGGTTGTGTAGGCTCATCAATCAGATGCCTGTTGGGATGCCCAGGTTCAACAGAAACTGTTTGGTTAGAATTTCATTTCTCTCCCTAATAGGGAGTATGCTCACCTCATTATGTAGATTGTGTTCTGGGGACATAAGAAGACAACCCGTGGCGGTTCTGAGGGCGGTATTTTGGCAGGCCTGTAGCTTCTTCCAGTAAGTAGTCTTTAGGCTTGGGGACCATATCGGGGACGCGTAGCATGCAATCGCCTGGGCAATTGCTTTGTAAGTGGTAATGAGCGTTTCCTCATCTTTACCCCAAGTACTCTCAACAAGAGATTTGAGGAATTTTTGCGGCTCTGGATTTTCTGTACAATTGCGGCTGCATGCTCACCAAAATGTAAATCCTGATCGAACGTCACACAACAACATAAACCCGCGTAAAAGTACGATGTTTGTATGTGCAGAAAAGGTGAAAAGCGGCCACATTTTTTATAGTTTTTGAAAATGATTTGTAACTATCCAATTTCATAGAAAAATAAAAATAAAACTCTTGCAGCAAAAAAGGGTGTGGATGAGGAAACCGGAAATACTGCATATTTTTAGTGTCAAAAGAAAGTGTTCAAATTGACTTTCATGTGCATGATTCAATTACCAGAGGTTTGTTCTCTAATAATGGCGGAGCTTTGACACTCCCAAATTTAAAAAAACAGGACTATTTGCTTTTACGAAGTACGGAAAACGTGGAATAATTCCATCCCCTTCAGCGAAAATTGTAGCAGAAAACTACCTTTAGTAGTATATTAGTAGTGATACTAATTTTGTAAATGCCAACAGGTTTTAGGGAAATTATTCCTTTTTTAAACGGTTTTATTTAGCTTGACTTGACAGGCTCGCTGGCTGGCTGGCACGAATTTTGTAATAAGTAACTTCCCGATAAGCTGCAAGCTTGAAACTTGGAATATAGTTCAGAACACGATGATAATGCAATAATAAGAAAAAATACTCTGATAGGTGGCGCATGGATCAAGATATTTCAATAAATCGTATTTGTGGTCCGATTTGGCTCATATTTGGAAGACATAATACATACATGAATAGAAAGCGACTTATGAAAAATCGCCGCTAGGTGGCGCGAGATATTCAAAAAATCGTATTTGTGGTCCAATTTGGCTCATATTTGGAACACATAATACATACAAGAATAGAAAAAGACCCATGAAAAAAATCGCCGCTAGGTGGCGCAAGGATCGAGATATTAAAAAAAACGTATTTGTGGTCAGATTTGGCTCATATTTGGAACACATAATACATACAAGAATAGAAAGAGACCCATGAAAAAAAATCGCCGCTAGGTGGCGCAAGGATCGAGATATTAAAAAAAACGTAATTGTGGTCCGATTTGGCTCATATTTCGAACACATAATACATACATGAATAGAAAGCGACCTATGAAAAAATCGCCGCTAGATGGCGCGAGATATTCAAAAAATCGTATTTGTGGTCCGATTTGGCTCATATTTGGAACACATATTACATACAAGAATAGAAAGAGACCCATGAAAAAAATTGCCGCTGGGTGGCGCAAGGATCGAGATATTAAAAAAAACGTATTTTTGGTCCGATTTGGCTCATATTTGGAACACATAATACATACATGAATAGAAAGCGACCTATGAAAAAATCGCCGCTAGGTGGCGCAAGGATCGAGATATTAAAAAAAATCGTGTTTGTGGTCCGATTTGGCTCATATTTGGAACACATAATACATACAAGAATAGAAAGAGGCCCATAAAAAATCGCCGCTAGGTGGCGCAAGGATCGACATATTCAAAAAATCGTATTTGTGGTCCGATTTGGCATATATTTGGAACACATAATACATCTATATATATAAAAATCAAGTTCTGTGTGTGTATTACCTATGGAAACGTATTTCCCACACTTCAATCATCACCAAATTTCGGCTATAGGTTTCTTCGATCAACGGGAATGTTTTAGGTTAAAAATAATTTCCATATATAAAAGGGACGTGGCACCTCCCATACAAATGGAATCTTTGGTACTGCATAACTCTGAGGGTATACATGCCAGAACATTGAAATTCAGTAAGTAGTTATATGGGGTCAATCCCTAGCACCACCAAGAAAATGTGGAATTGGGAAAAAAAGGGCGTGGCACCTCCCATACAAATGGAATATATCATACTGCATATCTCTGGATGTAGTAATGGTAGGATAATGAAAATTGGTAAGGAACTATATGACGTTAAGCCCTAACACCTCCAGTAAAATGTGGAATTGGGAAAAAAGGGGCGCGGCACCTTTCCTACAAATGGGATTTTTCCGAACTGTGGCTGCCGTACAAACTTAGGTTATTTTAACACCTAAAGTTTGACTGCGTTGTTGAGTTTGGCTGTTATTCCTTTTGGACGTTTAGTAATCTGCCGTCGTTAAAAAAATTTGATAGCTTCAGTCTATCTACATCTTTTATAAAAATCAAATTCTCTATGTGTGTCCCTATGGAAACGTATTTCCCACACTTCAATCATCACCAAATTTCGGCTATAGGTTCCTTCGCTCAAGACGAAGGTTTTTCATATTTCAGAATGAAGAATTTTAAATTTAAGTTTTTTTTTTGGCTATGCGAACGAGCAATCTTAGCTCCCAAATATGATCATGTTAACGAAATCAATGATCGCATCAAAACCAAATTCCTGGCGAAGTGGCGAAATATAAATCGATCGACAGATGAAGATCAAATTGTGAATTATCCAATTGAATTTCTAAACTCTTTAGAACCACCTGGAATGTCTGCGCATATATTAACTTTGAAAATTGGCTCACCAATCATGCTTTTTCGGAATTTAGACCCACCAAAATTGTGCAATGGAACCAGACTTTGCGTTAAGAAATTAATGCCGAATGTAATCGAAGCAACAACCATCAGTGGTAAAAGCGAAGATGAAGATGTGCTCATTCCACGGATCCCAATGATTCCTACAGTTTTGCCATTCAATTTTAAGCTCTTACAACTTCCTGTACAGTTTTCATTGCTTTTGAAATTACAATCAACAAAGCGCAAGGACAATCGCTTACTGTTGCAGGATTAAATTTAGAGAGTCTGTGTTTTTCCCATGGCCAGCTATGTGTTGCTTGGTCTACAGGGACAGTACGCCGGGTCCCTGCAAAAATCGTTGGATCATGTGGTCCACTGGAGTACTTACCATTATACTCCACCGTAATGCCGCAATGGACCAACTCATGTTTCTACACCAACATATTGAAAGCCGATCATTGCTCGTTTTTAACGATTGTAATCACTACACGATGTTTATTGGACTGTGGGTACTCCATGGATTACTCTGATGTAATGCGGAGCTGGAGTATATGGTCCAGTCCTAGGACATCGCAATGTTAATTGGACCATATTTTTGTATGAATTGTCGTTAATTTTGGAGCACTCGCTTGGTCCATAGCGAGTACTCCATACATGCATGCATGGAGTACTCTCGATTTTTGCAGGGTTATTGGACTGCGGGTACTCCATGGATTACTCTGATGTAATGCGGAGCTGGAGTAAGGCATCAATTGCCTCGCTCTAAATTCTTCATTGTTCTGTCATTCGGCTATCTGAAAACTTTTCACCAATGTTGTCCCCGAAAAAATATTGTTTTTTGCATTTTTCAGGAGTAAAATATGGTAATTTTAGGATTATTTTTCACATAAAGTAGTAGGTGGATATCGAAGGACCTCTACTGGATTTAATTACATAGATTCATCAGTTGGGTATCTTTGGTGTTGGCTTCCATAAGTCAGGCCGTGATAAACTATTACGTCCATAGTAGAGGTTTACGCCGATCACTATATTGGCGGCGGCGGCGTAGGTACTATAATATTTAACAAAGGTTTTGTTTGTATATATTGAAGGACATCAACGTTTTGGCCATTTCGGAATGATCCGAGGGTTTTGCTTAAAGGTCGTCGGATCGTTCAAAGAATTGCAGGAGCAGCTCCTGTCCTTCATTCAGTTACTCCAGGGAGGCTTCGAACCTAACCCCGGTCTAAGAGACTGGTACTGCGCGGTGTACGCGGTATAGGTACTTAAAATCGTCACACTTTTGTTTGCATGTCACGTACAAAGCGTAGTTTCACCGAAGATGTTCTGGTCTAACTCCTAATACTCGTTGTCGACACGATTTCTTTAAATTATTTGTGGTCCCATGCTGGTCACGCACAAAGGCGACTTACGGTTGCTATTAATGGTCTTTTAATACTCATGGCTCTCCTGGCACAGGGATGAGCACCAACGCTGGCCAATTGTTGAGTTTAAGAGCTATAATTCCCGATGTGCGGACAGTAGTAATCCTGTTCACCACCAGTCACTACCACTCCTCCTGACACACACACCACATGCCAGCACAGAAGCTCTAGGACTGCGACTTCGAAATCATACCTTCGTCGACGTCACTTTCCTAGAAGCTCTACGTCTAACTCCGAAGACTTTGATTTTTTTGTCGCGCTATGCTGCCGAGATGGTGTGATGGTAGCGTACTCCGCCTACCACACCGTAGATCCTGGGTTCACACCCCGGGCAAAGCAACATCAAAATTTTAGAAAAAAGTTGTTTCAATTGGAAGACAAATTTTCTGACGGGGTCGCCCCTCGGCAGTGTTTTGCAAGCACTCCGAGTGTACTTCCGCCATTAAAAAACTCATCTGCCTATCAGATGCCGTTCGGAGTTGGCATAAAACAAGTAAGTCCCGTTCCGCCAACTCTTCCATGATTCCGAGCCATACATCAGGACATATATGATGAGTGACTTGTAGAGCGAGAATTTTGTTCGTCGAGAGAGGACTTTACGTTTCAATTGCCTAAAGAAGCACTTATTGGCAAGAGTTATTCTCCGTTTGATTTCTAGGCGGTTGTTGTTTTTTGCTTTTAATGCTGCTTCCCAAATAGAAGAAATCCTTCACAGTCTCGAATTTATGTCCGTGAAAAGTGATGTGGCTACAAAGGCCACGATGAAAGCAAGTACTTCGTCTTGTCCACATTTACTGCAAGACCCATTTTTTTTGCTACTTTATCTTATACCTCTTCGCCTCCATGTTTGAACAGCCCGTCGGGTATACCGCAATTACTTGGCACCTTGTGATTTTTTAGGCGTGATATTGCCATTCTCACTTTGCCATAGTTGGTTGCCGGAGAGTGGTTTTCATCATCGGCGATCGGCAATCGTGGTATTGGGTTGGTCTACCTCCACACTCTGTACGGCAGTTACCAGTTCGCCATTATCGTGCCTACAGGAATCTGCCTCGGTCTTGAAACCTGTCATTAAACGAGCATGAAAAATGTATGGTAAACCGAAAATAATAATACATAATAATATATTTTCGCGATAAATATCCAGGGAGATAGAACCCACTTTTCTTCCTGAATGTGGTGTGCTAATGGGAGCATTAATTGGTCATCCTACACGTTTTAGGCCGACTGATATCTTTTTTGCTGAGAAACATTTGAGCCGTTTATTTTGAAAGTGGCATAAGTCATTTCATGTCGTTTAGGTTCAGTGGTAATTTGTTTGTATCTCTCCTCGCCTCCAGTTTTTTAGAGTCCAATATCCAAAAGATGCAATTCTTATTATTATTTTATAATTGTAGAACCATCTATATATGCATTCGTTCAAAAATAACAATGCATTTAAGACCATGAGTTGGAAATGACTTATGCCACTTTCAAAATAAACAGCTCATTTCGTGGCAAAAACACAATGAAAGGGTTTGCCAAGCCACCAAATCAATTTGATGTTAGGTGTTAGCCCGCTTTCAAAAAGGAAGAAAAAATATTCTCCGAAAATTTTATTTTTACTCCGGCGAAGTCGTTTACTCAGGTAACAGTTTTGAATACTCCGAACACTGGTGGCGAAATATGAGAGAAATGTAATAAATCGAAAAATTTCAAAAGCGCTACGTCATCAAACTTTTTTCTCAAATTAGATTACAAATACAACAATTACGGAATGCGAGATCTTGGCTCATTTGTTTATGGCTCATCACAGTTTAAGTTTTTTTATTTTTATTCGATGCCAAAAGTAATGTAAACTCACACTGGTCCTGTGAATCCCTTTTACATTGGCGTTAGGTCGCACTGATATACTGAAAAAAAAAACAATTTCTGTAATGGCTTCCGTAGCAAGGTATTTATTTTTCTACTCCTCTTCTGACCGTTGAAAATACATTACTACCGTTTCAGATAGCGTACATCTTCTGTATTTTTTATTTACTTCACCTGGTGATAAACATAAGTGCTTGAAATGGGGGGGAGAATTTAAAAAATTGTAACCTCTTCCGGTGTAGGTAAGCTATGGTCTACCGAAAAGTCCCTATCAAATCCTACTAAGTGCAACGACAAAATATCCATCGCCTTTGGCGATAAAGTGTTTTCGGTTGCGAAGAAATGCGCGAGCGCTTTCTGTCGACATGACGTAATGCTTTCCAGGGTTGACAAAGCTAAACGACGGCCCAACAGACGCGCACACAAGCGTAAACACAGCGCATCCACTATTACCGCCATACGGCTGAAGATGTCACAGATCATGCCAAATCATGTGAAGCACTTGGCAAAGAGGGATTTGAATATCTAGCGCATGTCTTCAACCTGAAAGAAAAGAGTACAAAACATATGCAGCGCTTTGCTGCCCTCCAATCCCGACTGATGCCTGTCAAGGGGAACGTGCTTCCCGCAGGGTCATTGAATCCACGTCGGCTAGTTTTATTTTCGCTGGAAGAGAGAAAGCGTGACATTATGAGACAGCACGACTCCGGCCACCCCCAAATAAGAGATAAACCAACGCATCAGCCAGCTTGTGGATAAACACAAGTGCTTGAAATGGGAGGGGTATTTAAAAAATGTTAACCTCTTCCCGTGTAGGTAAGCTATGGTCTACCGTAAGGTCCCTATCAAATCTTACTAATTGCACCGACAAAATATCCATCGCCTTTGGTGATAAAGTGCTGTCGAATCCGAAGAAATGCACGAACGCTTTCTGCCGACATTACGTAATGCTTTCCACTGTTGACAATGCTAAACGGCGGCCCATCAGACGCGCACACAAACGTAAACACAGCGCATCCACTATTACCATTACCGCCATGGGGCTGAAGATGTCTTCAACCTGTCTTTGTTGACCTTCGTCATCACCGAAAAATGGAAAATGGTAATGGTGATACCACTGTTAAAGCCAGCTAACACAGGAGAATCTTATCATCCGATATCTCCCCTATCGCCAGTCGAAGCCATTCTGCTCCCCTATTTGACCGCAAACTTGCGTCTTGCCAATCAACAGCATGGCTTTCGAAAACTACATAGCATTACCACCGCCCGAAACGCCATCAACTCACAGCTAAATTGCGATTGAACCACAGAACAGTACTCGTAGCGTTAGACTTATCAAAAGTCATCCACGGCACGTTACTGCAAGGCTTGGAAGGGTGCCCCTCTCCCTCCTAGTTTCAAAAGCTATACCGCAAATATGTCTGGTCGACAGGTATCGGTGCAATTCAGGAACGCAACATCTAAGCCCAGAAATGTTTAACTTGTGGTGCCATAGGGTGGTGGCATATCCCCGCTTTTGTTTAACTTCTACATATAGAAGAGCCCTTCGCCACCAGAAGGTAACTCCTACGCCGATGACTGAACGATATTAGCTACACCCTGAACTCGCAGAAGAGGAACGCTATCTCCCTAGGGAGAGGCGTGTCACTCTAGCTCAACTTCGATTTGGATTCTGTAACAGGTTAAACTCAAAATAGGAAAAATTCTCCCTCAAAACTTTAAATGCATTATAGTTTTTTAAACGTGTATTATTTTTCTTTCAGGCGAAAGCAGAAGCTGCAGTTGCTGTTGAATGCGCTGAAGCTCTTGTCCGAGCTGCGGAATGAACATCGAAACTGCCTATTTAATTAGTTCCGAGTCTGAAGGGGTTTTTCTTCAGTATATATACACATATACATACATATATGAACAATAAATTATAAAATTTAAAAGTCAAGAAAAAATAAATTTGAAAGAAAATGTATTAATTATTTTTTCTAAATTTATCTTTAATATTGATGCAATGATTGATCCAATGCAACTCTGGTCTTCCTACTGGTCTTCATTCCACTCCATTCGAGTGTCTCTTTCACTGAATCCGCGTGCCTTCCACTCTATTCGTAACATAACCTCAAAATAAGCTGCCAAACTCATAGTACAGGTCTACAAGTAGGATATGTAGCAGCACGCACATACACAGCCACGCTCACCTGATAAAATGCTTGTTCTTGTTCGTTTTTTTGTGGATGCTAGTTGGCACTGTTGTACTTCTTAGGTCCAAGAAAAGTGTAGTACCTGCTACCGAAAACTGCGTAAAATTACAAAGAAATTCCCTTATTTACTTTCAAACGAGCACTTAATTACATCCCTCTTTAAAATCCATATGTTTTGGACAATTTTAATTAACAAATTGTGATACTTTATTACGGGGACGATTGCTAAAACACGACCAAAACCGTCGGGAGAGGTACTAATAGACGCGTTTTTGCCTCGCTTCCAATAATTCGAATACTTTTTCGCCTTTGGACTATTGATAACAGGACAAAACGCATCTTTTCATTTCTCTTTCCACATTTTTGGACGGGTTATTGCAGTCGACCTCGGATTCAAACTCTTTTTCGCGGAGAACTTTTAAACGGGTAGAAAAACTTAGCACCCGTGTTTGTATTCTTAATACTGGAATAACTACGCGTCCT
Source organism: Eurosta solidaginis (assembly GCF_040869045.1). Taxonomy (NCBI): domain Eukaryota; kingdom Metazoa; phylum Arthropoda; class Insecta; order Diptera; family Tephritidae; genus Eurosta; species Eurosta solidaginis. The sequence continues at coordinate 34,531 of NW_027137285.1, read as the reverse complement.
CAGATATCCCAATTCAAGACTTTTGTATAATTTTCTGTAGGACCCATATAGGCGCACTACATTTTCATACTAAATTCGTTCAAAAAATTTACCATCACAGCAACCCATATCTGATATTCCGCACCTTTTTTTGTTTCCCTGTGTCGCTTCCAACGACAGCAACCCCGGTAATTTTGACACTTCGTTCAGTGTCAAACGCATGTTCCACTGAGTTCCACAATAGTTTGACACTGACCGAAGTGTCAAACTGCAATGTGTTAGAAAGAGAAAGGAATTGCTTCCTTCTCATACATATCATACTTGTAAACCTGTACTATGGCCAAACTATATAGTAAACAATGGTACAGGTTTACCTTTACAATGATTTGAGGCATCATTAGCTATCATTCGGTGGCAAAATCCTGAGCCAGATAAATAATTTTGCATGTAAATGCAACAACAACGATTTGAGCCAGATAAATCCAGATAGAAGTCTGGTTCAATTTGTGAGCCAGATAATTTGTTAATTACTTCTTTCTAGGTTGGCAACGCGGCCTTTAATATACCTACTTTTTCAAAAATAGATGTTGCTGCTTAGCATTTCGCCGTATGAGTTAAATGAAAAACAGCGGCGACATCTGCCTATCACATTTCACATGTGCGAAAATTTCACGACATCTGCTTCTCAAGTCTCTCAATGATCCAGAGCATTCCCGTGAGAATTGAGCGTAAGCCGGAGCTGTAAAACTCACTGAAAAGCGGCAATTGACAGATATGGCTGATGGAAATTTACATCATAGTGTAAAGGCGCGCACACATAAGATTTACCTATTTGACGATCCCCATACAAACACATGCAGTCAACTGCAGCATCGTGCGCTGACAGATGAGTTGACTGCATGTGTTTTTATGGAGATCTTCAAATAGGTTATTCTTATGTGTTCGGGCCTTAAAGCAAAATTTCTATCAGGTTGTTAGCAGCGACATGACAAACCTGACTAAACATTTTGTATACGTGTATGGTTTTCCATAGGAATAAAAGAAAAATGCAGGCATGCTTAACCAACGAAACGATATCATTTCGTTACGATAATCAACGTTAATAAACGAAACGAAGTCATTTCGTTTCGTTTATTAACGTTAAGATCGTCAAATTAACGAAATGATTTCGTTTCGTTTTCTGCCATATCAAAACGAACTCAATTCGTTTATGTTAATTATTAATTTCAAACTATGCTGGCAAAGCTGATTGATGGCGGAGTCATTAAAGGTGAAAGCATTAGCCAAGCTGATTGCAACTTTTCTCATGAATTTTGACAGTACAAACATTTCTCAGAGTATTTTTGACATTACCACCAACGAATTACACAAACAAATTACATAGAGTTTGTGTGTTTATGTGCGCTCGTTGTTGACACCTTACGGCTTCACCATGGCTATAGCATTGCCAGCACAATTCAAACATAAAGTATCACGTTTTTGTTAACGTTTTTAACGTTAACGAAAGCTTTTCGTTTCGGTTAAAAACGAGATACAATTTATCTTGATAATTTCTTTATCGATAATATTTCGAAGTGTTTCAACGGAAACGGTGGAAATTTTTTGATAAACGATTAGCTTAACGTTAAGGTGCATCCCTGGAAAAATGTATGCGAGTGTGTTAGTGCTGTCAAAAATTCTGTTAATGTGTTGGAGTTTCAGCTCGGTCTAGCAGGGGCATTGTGGATTCATAATGAATTGCCCATTTGTGTCTCAAATAAGTTTTTCTTCTAAATATCTATACTGAAAATCACACTACATATTTCTATTCATTTCTAAAATCTAGTTAACAGATAAAATCTGAGCAGCCAGTTAAGCAAACATTTTAAAATATGTAAATAATGCAATAAACCAGTCGTCTACAAAAATTTTTGAAAAACACTAATCAGCAAATAATTTAAGTAATCGAACAGCGATTGAACAGGTGATTGAGCCTGTTTACTAGGGCGGTTCGATTTAAAAGTCGATCATTGCTCTGTGAAAATCGTATTCTAGGGATCAAAATAAGAAACTTTGCCGAAGGAACCGTACCTCTAAAACAAATTCTGATGCCCCCCCCCCCCTTTGGGTCGAACTTTTGGGTAGGGGCCATTTCAATTCTACCTGCTGTGCTTTGTGGTGGATTAAAAAAACCAACACAAGCAATTTTACGATCTGCAATTGTGTCACAGTGATACCTTCATTTTTTAAAACGGTTGAATAAAAAACCCACACAACTATGTTAACGACATGCAAATGCATCACAGTGATGCCTTGGTTTTAAAAGGGAGTTGTAAAAACGCTAATTTCTAATATTTTTTTATAAATTATTTTCTATTACTAAGTTAAATTCATTTTTTCATTTACATATGTTCTGCCTAAATAAATTTCTAAAGAGAAAAATAAACTCCAAAAAGAAAAAACATAGGCATTTCAAAGTGGGATTTTTCAAAATTCGCCCCTACGTCCCAAATGGGGACATCAGATTTCGTTTTAGAGGTATGGTTCCTTCGGCAAAGTTTCTTATTTTGATCCCTAGAATATGATTTTCACAGAGCAATGGTCGATTTTTTTGCCTCCCCACAAATCGACTCGGCCTACTGTTTACTATTGTGAACGTTTTTGTCAAACATTCGCCACTTGTATGAATTCACAATGAGCAGGGGATAGATTGGAGTTTATTTATTTAAACGATATCCGTTTCTTAAATTTTCAGATAATTTCCGTTTTAGCAACTAATTTAAGACAAAAAACATTGCTAATTGGGTAAAATATGTTAAAAATACTATCTTAAATTTATTAATTGAAGTTTATGAACAGCGTTGCGACGAATAACTGTTACAAATGATTTATAAAAACTGTGAAACATACATCTTTATTGATTTAAAAAAGAGCATGGGTATTCATTGAGGGTTATGTTTAGTCATTAATTAAAATATTTCCTCCCCCGTTGCGTTGCTAAAAAAATAAAACAATGAATTTTGTTTTTAAATTTGCTCTTTACAACTTTAACTCCTCAAACCTCTTCTACACAGAATTAGTTAATTCGCTGCTTTTTTCATAATTAACAGTAAGGACACGCGAATCAAAGCTCAGCAAAATTTGCATCTTTTGCTCGTGCGCCAGTAAAATCATGACAAGATGTAAATCTTAATTAGGTGTCAGGACACGAAACGCTGCAAGACTTTGGGCTATTACGAATGAGCGTCATCAGCGAAGGTTAAATGATAACAGAGCTATTACAAAATTTTGTGCCGTAAAGTACTTGCCGCAGTCAGTTTGAACAAATGATCCTCCTAATGTTTTAGGTAATATGACCGTTGTGTTTCCATATTGCTCCACTCTAAAACTCAATGATGAATCAAAAGCAGGGATGGGCGTGCGTTTGGCACCTGCTAAGCGACCATATACGTATACGATAAGCGAGAGCACAACGGCTTCTTCGTCAAAATAAAAGACAGCTCATTTATGGCTGAGCCACAATGAAATTTTTTATATAGACCTTACGCATGCCAGTAACATCGCCGTGCTGCGTTTCTAAATATAAAGCAACTTTAGATTTGGTAATTAAAGTTTATTTCTCCTAGGCCGTTCATATACAAAGTTTTGCAAAGCACTGTTATAACATTAAATTACAATTTCTTAATCACCTCGATTTATATGCATATTTATAGATATTTATTCAAAAAATGAGGCGTCCTCACAGGTTTATTAATTTAGTCCTACCCATGGACGCGCCAGGAACGACGTAGTAGGATTTTGACATTAGTCCATCGATTTACAAAAACAAAGTACATGGAATTTGGGATATGTGAGGAAATGTGATATGTAATAGACTGATCGAGATTAAAAATCCAACGATAATCTTTTGCGCTGAAACGTGTATCACAAATGTCAGTACAAATCAAGAGTTGAAAATAGAATATTAAGTTGTGTTTATGTTTCTGTTGAATATAGCGTTAAACTGAATAAAGAAATCGACAAAAACTTGTGGTGTATTTTTGTCCAATTGAAGCACTCTAACCCAAAAATGCAAAATTTACAAAAACAAAGTACATGGAATTTGGGATATGTGAGGAAATGTGATATGTAATAGCCTGATCGAGATTAAAAATCCAATGATAATCTTTTGCGCTGAAACGTGTATCACAAATGTCAGTACAAATCAAGAGTTGAAAATAGAATATTAAGTTCTGTTTATGTTTCTGTTGAATATAGCGTTAAACTGAATAAAGAAATCGACAAAAACTTGTGGTGTATTTTTGTCCAATTGAAGCACTCTAACCCAAAAATGCAAATCGGTGGGGTTTATCATGGAATATTATGAAATTATAAATAGTCATGATAGCAAAATTATGAATATCTAAAACAGGCCATAAGTATGGGTAAAGAAGGTACATCAATCAAGAAGATTGTACTAAACGGTCGAATATACAATAGCGAATCGGAAATTGCTTAATAAATATTTTGTTGATAGTATTACGGATATTTGTAATAATATAGAGGTATTTGATAAGGAAGTCTACATACTTAATCAAAGAAACTGCGTTTTTAAATTTGTCAGAATTAGATACGAAGGCATCGCAGAACTTGTCAGTAAGTTTAAAGCTAAAAGCCCCGTCACATAATCAGCTTTTCTTATAGATTCGTTTTACTCAATTTTATGCATTATGAGTAGATTGCATGTATTTTTGTGGGGAACAGTAGGTTGAACGACACTGGCGCCATCCGACATGGAAAAGTAGCCAACTCAAGTTTGCAAGTGAAATAATTTTTCCTACACGTTGGTAACTTTTCTAAAATTTTTCGCAATTAAAAACTGCAATATAACAAATGAATACGACACAAATATGTCAGCAAGTAATTTTGTTGTATAGGGAGAAAGTTTATAACAGTGATTCGTGAAATTTTGTATTTGAATGGGCAAGGCGAAATAAACTTCAATTGTCAAGTCTGAAGTGCCTTCAAGACGAAGGAGGTTAGACTTATTGGTCTGAAGGACTTCGCATGTGAGTAGTTCTTTTTTCCTATTTTTGGTATAAAAACCACAATTTTTGTTTTAGATATATCCGTTACACGAGTATTGAAATCAACATACATAGAGTATGATTTAAATATGTAGATGAATTAGTTGTGTACTATATGCTGATGTGACTTATCTTGTTTTGTTGAGAACGAAAATCGGCACTGATGATGGCACAACGCCGAAACCGGTTTGTCTCAAAACCAAATTTGACAAGGGATGACGGAAAATCGTTCCAATATACATCATATGTTGATGTATTATTTAAATTAATATTAAAATCTGCAAGAATATTGTTTCCAGAATTATCACAAGTATTACCTTGGACATTACGTAAATAGTTTATAAAATCTGAATCGCTTGCACTGGGTGAGTGATAAACCACACCGATTTGCATTTTTGGGTTAAAGTCCTTCAATTAGATAAAAATACACAAGTTTTTGTCGATTTCTTTATTATGTTTACGCTATATCGCTATATTTACCAGAATCATGTATGTACATAAACAAGTATGCCTACTATGCAAGTGCCAATGTACTAATTTGTAAGATTCCATTTTCAACTCTTGCTATGTTATGACATTTGTGATACACGATTCAGCGCAAAATACTATGCTGGATTTTTAATCACGATCAGTCTTTCCAATTCATTTTTATTACCAACAATACTATTTATATTAATTTGTTAGTAAATGTTTATGTTATGTTTAATTTGTTTTTTTTTTTTTTTTAATGTTTACACATGCATAGTTTCAATTAAAGCTCAAGTGGAAATATTCCATACTTAAACACATAATTTGCTTTCTTATCACGAAATATGAATGTATATGATAAACTTTGTGTTTGGATTTTGTCGTATTTTTTAGTATACAAAATGCTAATTTTGCAATGTTTTTTTTATAGTAGTTGCTCTATACAGCTTGTCAAATTTCGACAATACATTTTCTTTTTTCATATACTGTTTGTCACATTAAATATTAAAATTATTAAAACTTAGACTATTTTTACTAAAGCTCTAATTTCGAAAACCAATTTCAAACCTTTTGGTTTAGTTCTCAAATCATTTTATTATTCCATTCCAGAGACGTAAAGATAAAGAGAATCGCCAGCAGAACAGTGGATACAGTAAAGCATCAAATCGCGGATAGGTATTTCACCACTGGGGAAATGTGGTACAAAATTATTCAATTTCAACGCTAGAAAAATTTAATTTTGATATAGTAACCACAATTTAACTATTTTTTAACGTTTTCAATAACTTTTTTGTGAAATTTAAACGAAAACACCGCGTTTTTTGCTAATCTTCAAGTAGGTAATGTGGCGAGTTACCTACCGCTAGTGTGACAATTTCTATTGCTATCCGTCGTTGGCGATTCTCTATAGCTTTACGTCTCTGTTCCATTCTGTTTATTTCACGATTTTCCTTATATGTGACCCGGCCTATGAAAAGGGGCTTATGACTCAAAAAAAAAAGAACACTACTAAGAAACTGAAGAAATGCATTGTTTATATTTAACATCTGTTTCTCGCAATTTCTTTTTGAGTCCTAAGCCACCTTTTCATAGGCCGCGTCACATATATAAAACTGGTTAATGCAATGGGGCAATAAGCCTGATTACATTGAGCAAGCTACAGACCACAACCACATTAAAACAAAGCTTGACAACCGTAGCCAGTAGATTACTTTAAACGCAGCAGCTACAAATGTAAATTATAGCACACTGTATCAAAAAATTTAGAAGCAAATATTGAATATGCTAAAAAAAGTTACAAACAAATGATTTTAGAACTTATTATCTAATATTTACTTCTATTTTAGTTTTTATTGACAAAAGAACGCTACCCTCTCGCTTGCCGAAAATAAAATATGGTTTAATCTGTTGCGCCGAAAATATCGACGCTCATAAGAACTTTTAAAAAAAAATTTAATGATGACACTAATTTAAGAACCTACTTAATTTTGACTAAGCTAATGACAAGTCCCCTTCTAATAAATTAATATGCAGCCAACCATGTATTGAAATACATACATATATTGAAATAATTCTATAATCAAATACGAATTATTTGTCGTGACGGTTGACTTGCGTGCTTCGGTTTGTACCTACACATGTACATACGTGCATAAATATGTAAATAGGATGTGCCTTACTTGTATAGTGAAAAATTTTAATTCAGCTACAATGCAAGACCCCATAGAAATGTTCGTTAGAAAAGTGACATGTACAAAGACGTGATGTGGGAAAAATGTTTAAACAGGGCAAAATCTGTGAAAGGTTCCAATCAAAAAATATAACAATACACCTTCTTAAAAGAAGATTATAACAAAGCGAGTAATCGACAGTTTATCTAAAACGGAATGACTAAGAAAAAACAGAAGTAACTCGCGAAATAAACTTTTTGCCAATAAGCTATTTTTGTTTTGAAATATTAAAAATATAGCAAAATGTCGTGAAATTTACACCGAAGCAAATGCGTAGTCTGAGCTTAAAATCTAAATCCAAATTCTCATTTAAAACAATTTTAAATTTTATTTGACGAAATTTAAAACACATTAAATAAACATGTTTGTAAATTTTCGAGCTCGAGTAAATAAAGTCAAAATATACAAAACAATGGCAAAATTTTAACATTTTGGTAATTCTTTATTACAGCATGGCACTCTTAATAAAAGTCCAAAGTTATCGGGAGGTTTTTAAGGGACGCGTTTTGAATCCAGGATCGCGAATCCGAAATTAGGAATTCGTTCCACTTAGAAAAACTATTTGTGGAGAAAGTTGTTTGCGCTGAAACAATTTTGATCCTAAACCCCCACCCAGAGTAATTTTTTATATGTGCGGTCAAAGGCCGCCATCACAGAAAGGTGTTCTACGCATATGTACTAGGGATTGCACCCCCGATTTCGGAGCGGTAAGGGGTAATTTTTCGGTTTTTTGGAAATATATTTTGACGGAACCAAAGTTTTTAGCAGGCATGCTTAACCAACGAAACGATATCATTTCGTTACGATAATCAACGTTAATAAACGAAACGAAGTAATTTCGTTTCGTTTATTAACGTTAAGATCGTCAAATTAACGAAGTGATTTCGTTTCGTTTTCTGCCATATCAAAACGAAATCAAATCGTTTATGTTGATTATTAATTTCAAACTATGCTGGCAAAGCTGATTGATGGCGGAGTCATTAAAGGTGAAAGCATTAGCCAGGCTGATTGCAACTTTTCTCATGAATTTTGACAGTACGAACATTTCTCAGAGTATTTTTGACATTACCACCAACGAATTACACAAACAAATTACATGGAGTTTGTGTGTGTATGTGCGCTCGTTGTTGCCACCTTACGGCTTCACCATGGCTATAGCATTGCCAGCACAATTCAAACATAAAGTATCACGTTTTTGTTAACGTTTTTAACGTTAACGAAAGCTTTTCGTTTCGGTTAAAAACGAGATACAATTTATCTTGATAATTTCTTTATCGATAATATTTCGAAGTGTTTCAACGGAAACGGTGGAAATTTTTTGATAAACGATTAGCTTAACGTTAAGGTGCATCCCTGGTTTTTAGCATTCCTTTTTGTTTTCGGATTCGCGTTACTGGATCCTAATGCTTCTTTCGATACCCCTTCCGATATTTTTGGGATAGTGTTAATGCTGTCATAGAGAACTACGAAATTTTTTCGGAAATATGTATGCATGTAATATCATACCTCCACTTAGAGCTTTATCTAGTTAAAATTTAATATACTCATAAGGAATGTTCCCAAAAAATTAATTATTTTTCGAAGTGTATGCCTTGGATCAGTATGGGTAAAGCACTGTTAGAAAATGTGGTCTATTCTGCTTTTTTTGGTTTCATTGGGCCACTTGAGGGTAGTACGCTACCCCAACGTCCAATAAAAAAAAAAAGTTTCTTCAGCATTGTGAATACATTCAAGTGGCGAATGTTTGTAAACACAAAAGTAAACAGCCTCTATCACCTGTTCCATCGCTGTTCGATTACTTAAACCATTTGCTAAACAGTGTTTTTCAAACATTTTTGTAGACGACTGGTAAATTGCATTTGTTACGTATTTTAAAATGTTTACAAAACTATATTCACTAGTTTTTAGGAATGAATAATAATATGTAGTTAGATTTTTTGTATACACATTTAAAGGAAAAGCTTATTTGAAACACAAATGGGCGATTAGTGGCATTTCAATTTAATAACGGTGAGCAAAAACAAACCATTCTCTGGCCATTCGCGACAGCCATTATCCCTGTCAGCTATTATTTGACAGTTCCTATCTGGCAATTGAGGAACATAAACATTTTTCTCTTGTAGGAATTCACAATGTTCTTCACTGTAGAGTTTTCATAGTTTGTGCTGTATCGCGAATTAAAGAGCATCAGCATAAAAACACACATATATACCTCCTCGTAAAAAGATAACCTGATTTCTAATCGACTATCATGGTCTCATTCTGTATCTCTTTATATCACCCGCTGAAGATAGCCGGCCCTATGCGCCGCCAAATTGAACATCCTGTCGAAACGCTAAAAAGTATCTATCTTGAACATCCTGTCAGGCAATTAACGGATAAGATATCACACTTATTCTATCCACAATAGATTGTAGGTTGTAATTTTCATTTTATTAATTATAAAAAATGATGGGGCATAGTCATAATCAAAATAAAATAGGGTTTATATTTAGTTGCAACTTTTTCGACAGATAACTCAGAAAATTATGGCAAAAAACTGCAACTAAATTTAAAACCTATTTTATTTTGACTATGACTATGCGCCATTGTATTTTAAGTTTGACAGACAAATACAATGAAAGGAATTTTAGTGCAATGAAATAAGAACAGAAATCTTTGTTTGAAAAAAAGTGATTGTAAGTTTTTACAGCTCTACCATTAGTATTATAGCGCGTTTGAAGAAATTATTTTGAGTTTGCCTTGCCACTTTGGTCGTTTACTGCTCATCTCAGTTTAAGCTGCTAAAGCGGCAGTAATATTACGACGCTTCTCGAGTTAACTTTTTCTACCTTTGTAGGATAAAACTGCCAAATATGGCGCATTGCTGACTATAAAGTTAACTATGATATGGCGCACTCTAATGTAGGCACACATGCGTTGTCCGCCTAGAAGGCAAACCTCATAACTTAACAAAACCAAAAATTGTTTTCGTGGCCTGCAAAAAGCTTTTAAATTATTCATTGATAGAATAGGATGGTTTACTTTCCGTATACCCGCGATTATGATACTATTACTTGCTTGGCTATCATGAACAAATTCAGTTTATGTAAGATTTTCCACCTTCATGGTTGCAGCATTATTTTGTTCTATAACTTATTTACTTACTTAATTGGCGTTTAACCGTTTAAACGGTTATGGTCTCTTCTTCCTCAGCCAACTGGCGCCAGTTGGTCACACCAAGGGAGTTTAAATCGTTTTCCACTTAGTCCTTACAGCGGACGCCCTCTTCCTCTGCTCCCATAGGCGGGTTCCGATAAAAACGTTTTCTTAGCCGGGACGTCAATTTTAATTCGCATAACATGGCCTAGCCAGCGTAGCCGCTGCGTTTTAAGTCGCTGGACTATTCTGTTGTAGTTAAAAAGCTTTATCAAAAAGTAAATTTTGATACAAATCGGATTTAAGAGATTCACACTGTAAGCCGACGACATGTATGCATGTACATATGTATGTGTTGATGTACTCCCTCAATGTACCTTATATAAGGCCTTGTACCTTATATAAGGCCTATGTAATTTCATAAAGAACTTAAACATGGGGCCTAAAATATATGTGACCCGGTCTATGAAAAGGTGGCTTATGACTCAAAAAAAATTACTACTACTAAGAAACTGAAGAAATGCATTGTTTATCTTTAACAGCTTTTTCTCGCAATTTCTTTTGAGTTGAGAATCATTTCAATAAAGGATTTAAAGCCCATTTAAATCCGGTTAAATTTCTCAATTAATAAAAGGGGTTTAAGCAAAATATCAAGGTTTTTAGGTTTCACACATTTTACTTAAAACATAAAATAAATTAATATAAACCCCGATAACCTCCAAAGAGATTTTATGCCGGGCTCCTCTTCCAATTTACGTTGTGCCCCTTTTAATTTTTCTTACAAATCGGAGGGACGGGACTTACATATGTATGTACATGTGTTATGCCGACCACGAACAGCATATTCAAGGCAGATGAGTTTTCACTGAGAAGCTTCTCATGGCAGAAATACACACGGAGTACTTGCCAAATCGCTGCGGAGGGGCGACCCTTTTAGAAAAACTTTCTACTAATTGAAAAATTTTGATTTTGCTTTGCCCTTGGTGTGAACCCAGGATCTTCGGTGTAGTAGGCGGAGCACGATAACCACCACACGACGTCGTCAATTACTTAAAAAACCCTACGTTAAACTTCATAAAGTGCATTTTTAAGCAAAAAGCTTGAAAAAAACTTCAACTAATGTATTTTGCATAACTGATCTCGCTAAAATTTTAGCAGATTCCAAGGACTTCTGTGATTTTATCAAGCTTATTCTTATAGCTAACAGCGAAATATAGTTAAAGTTAACTAAACTTTTTCAGAAAATCAGTTTTTAAGTGCAAACACTCATAAGACACAAGGATTTGTAGGTTGTAATTTTCATTTTATTAATTGTAAAAATGACTGGCGCATTGTCATAGTCAAAATAAAATAGGGTTTATATTTAGTTGCAACTTTTTCGACAGATAACTCAGAAAATTATGGCAAAAAAATGCAACTAAATTTAAAACCTATTTTATTTTAACTATGACTATGCGCCATTGCATTTTAAGTTTGACAGACACTCATAAGACACAAGTTGATGAGTGATAATCAGCTTGCTTAGCTTTCCCGAAAATTTTTGAACTGTAGATACGTGGTTAAAAGCCTTGACAAAGTTGGCATATCAATATCCGTATAAAACAGCTGGTCCAACGTTTGGTTTATGGAAATCATTGTAGTTAGTCAATGGGGCCATACCGTAACGCCATAACCATACATATCAACCAATTGGTGTTTGCTTTTTCGCCATATCCATAACCTGTAAATATTTCAATTGATGAGTTCACTCAATTTTTGGATATCTTATTCGTTGTTATACTCAGCAGAGCAGAGCTCACAGAGTATATTAATTTTGTTCGCATGACGGTACCCTGTAACGGCATAAACTAATCGATATAGATATAGACTTCTCTATATATCAAAATGATCTGGGCGAAAAAAGAAATTCATTTAGCCATGTCCGTCCGTCCGTCTGTCCGTAAACACGATAACTTGAGTAAGTTTTGAGGTATCTTAATGAAATTTTGGTATGTAAGCTGCTGGGCACTCATCTCAAATGGCTATTTAAAATTAACGAAACCGGACTATAACCACGCCCACTTTTTCGATATCGAAAATTCTGAAAAACCGAAGAAGTGCGATAATTCATTACCAAAGAAGGATAAAGCGATGAAACTTGGTAGGTGGGTTGACCACGCCCACTTTTTCGATATCGAAAATTTTGAAAAACCGAAAAAGTGCGATAATTCATTACCAAAGAAGGATAAAGCGATAAAACTTGGTAGGTGGGTTGACCTTATGACGCAGAATAGAAAATTAGTAAAATTTTGGACAATGGGCGTGGCACCGCCCACTTTTAATTGAAGGTAATTTAAAAGTTTTGCAAGTTGTAATTTGGCAGTCGTTGAAGATATCAGGATGAAATTTGGCATAAACGTTACTTCTATTACTATATGTGTTCTATATGAAATTAGCAGAATCGGATGATGAACACGTCAACTTAAAAAAAAAATTTTAAAAGCAAATTTTAACAAAAAATTTAATATCTTTACAGTATGTACGTAAATTATGTCAACATTTAACTCCAGTAATGAAATTTGGTGAGGGCATGGAATAACTGTTTTCTGTGAACATGGGTGAAATCGGTTGAAGCCACGCCCAGTTTTTATATACAGTTAAAAAATGCCATGATTCTACACCAAATACGAAAAAAAGGATGAAACATGGTGGTTGGATTGGTTTTTTGACGCAAAATATAACTTTGGAAAAAATTTTGTAATATGGGTGTGACATCTACCAAATTAAGTAGAAGAAAATGAAAAAGTTCTGCGGGCGAAATCGAAAGCCTTTGGAATCGTGGCAGGAATACTGTTCGTGGTATTACATATATATTTAAATTGGCGATACCCGACAGATGATGTTCTGGGTCACCCTGGTCCACATTTTGGTTGATGTCTCGAAAACGCCTTATATACAACTAAGGGCCACTCCCTTTTAAAACCCTCATTAATACTTTTAATTTGATACCCATATCGTACAAACACATTATAGAGTCACCCCTGGTCCACCTTTATGGCGATATCTCGAAAAGGCGTCCACCTATAAAACTAAAGCCTACTCTCTTTTAAAGTACTCTTTAATATCTTTCATTTGATACCCAAGTCATACAAACACATTCCAGGGTTACCCTAGGCGCATTTTCCTATATGGTGATTTTCCTTTATTTGACAAAGGATAAAGGAAAATTGTTCCAAAAAACGTTACCCTTGGTCTACAATTTGGTCAATATTTCCCAAACGTATGTGATATGGAAATAAAAACCACTTATAAACCATCTACGAAACCCAAGGAAACCAACGCATCTATAATTATTATGTATCCATGAAAAAGACAATTTTGTCTCCAAAGCTCTCAGCTGAGTATGTAATGTTCGGTTACACCCGAACTTAACCTTCCTTACTAGTTTTGGATACGTTTTGACTAAGTGACTTATTATTTGTAGAATTTGTTTCTTTTTTGCAATTTCTTCTTTCTTATGAAATTGTCACATATTTCAGCTTAAGGCATCAATAACCGATGCTTATTGATATGGATAAGTAAAAATTTGGTTATGGCGGAGCATTTATAGGCGGCGTATATCACTAGTTGACATGGGATCTGGGGCCTCGTGTGTATCAGTTGTGGCTCACAGATATGAAATATTATTTTTAATACATCTTACTTTCTATAATTGTCGTCACCTATTAGTGAAACAAAGTTAAGTGACAATATTACAATGTTTCTTTTTTTTTTGAAGATATCGACAGTTCCATCATCTGTGAAATTTGTGTAGTACGCTGAGCACCGTTTAATTAAGCCAATATCTTTAGGTCAATGGAAAGCTGGTCCCGAGAAATACATGAATAGAGTTTGTATATAGAGTATTTAGTTTCTCTCGGTAGGCACACTTACCATATATGTAAATCAAGTTATGCCCTTCATGTCAAATTTAAAGAATTTCAAATATGTATGTACATACATACCAAATGATCCAATGGGCGCTTTCAGCAAACACAATTTAATTTTTTTTATTAATAACTTATAAACATGTTTTCGAAATTATGTTTTATGTGCGGCAAGTTGAACCAACTGAAATAATTGCTCTCAAATTTTAAGGAAAAGAAGTTTTTGAGTTATTTTTTACACTTCACTATAATATTAAAAGAAAACAATTTATTCATGAACGGCACGATTTTTGATAAAACACGAGCTGATATTGAAGTTCCGCGGACGTAACCAAACGATGCATTGAGAATGATGTTCGCGTTAATGCCTACAACCTCTTATCTCTTTTTTTGGTGGGTAGCCTGTGATTGTTTAGAACTATTTATATAAGTGCAATGGTGCTTAAACAATCAAAACGTTACATATGCACTCGAAAAGCGCATCTAAACTATACGAAATGTTAATATACCTGCTTTTTATTATAATTGTATTTCTGGTAATAAGTTATCTCTTTCTAACATGGAATTTTAATTACTGGAAAAATCGCGGTGTAAAAGGGCCCAGGCCGATGCCTTTGTTTGGCACATTTCCCGGTTTAATTTTGCATCATAGACATTTTGCAGACGATATAAATGATATTTACAGGCAAGTAAAAATAATTTCGAATTGTTATTTGCCTTTAAATAGGTACACCACTGGAAATGTGTAACTCGCACTGGCAACCGTGTTAGGCTGATCTCCCAAAATATATGTACCTACTCGTAGATAGATTACTACTTGTGGGTGTTTCCACCAGCTTATAAATAAGGTGCATCTTTCACGGCCCAAAAAATGTTACATACTTCCACATAAGGTTATTCAGTTATAATTTTACACTTTTTTGCATTAAATATTTTTAAAAAAGAAATCATAATTGCACATTCATTTTTTACGAAGGTCCCCTTCTTTAACAAACATCGAATTGAGTTACGAGTTACTGAACATACTTTTCTGCTATTTCAAAACAAATTTTAAGATCTTAATAGGTAACATATGTGTGTACAGTGAGTAAAAAAAGAAATAGCACTGTAAATCTTACCAAGTAGCGCCGTAACGAAGCTTTTCCTTGCCCCGGTGCTTCTTCAATAAGTGCTGGGATATACTCGCCGTGTCCAAGGTTCGCTTACAATAAATTTGTATTTCGGGACACCTTGCAAATCGTTTTCATGTAAAACTCACTTTATTGCTTTAACTCTATATACTATAACTATAATATAAAATGTATGTTTGTTTAATGGTGTGTTCAGTTTATACTTATATTTAAAAATTCACGAGCTTAACACCGGCTTATAATAATTGAATTTCAATTATTATGTTTTCTAAGAGAAACAGAAAAGAAAGAAACATTTACTGGCATATTGTGATGGACCCATTTCGAAAACCGCCAACGTAATCATCATCAGGGAATTTTGTAATGTTATCAAAGGTTTCACCGGGATTGCCTGATGATGATTACGTTGGCGGTTTTCGAATTGGGTCCATCGCAATATGCCAGTAAATGTTTCTTTCTTTTCAGTTTCTCTTAGAAAACATAATAATTGAAATTCAATTATTATAAGCCGGTGTTAAGCTCATGAATTCTTAAATATAAGTATAATATAAAATGTAATAAAAGAAAGATGTGTATTGTGACGAATATGAGTGACACTAAGTGATATTCACATCCCTAGTCTGATGCTAAGTAAATGAAGTCACAACAACATTAAAGCAGACAGTCACTTGTATCTACACACACGAATAAAACATTATGTCTACACATATGTACGTACACGCAGCAGAGAAGAGATACACAAACACATGCAGATATCTTATCTGACATGCTCCCAAAAGTATGCAATTGTAATTGTTGAAGTGCCGCTCACAAATACACGCATATGAGAAGCTATATACGTGCATCTGTAGTTATAATTAATTATATGGCGGTAACTAAGTAAATTCTGGAAGCGCCTAGAAGATGCCACGAGTATAAAAGCATTAGCGGTAGAGGCGCTATAATCAGTTTTTGATTAAGCACACAATCTGTCGGGCAATAGTAGAGTTTCATTTAAGCTATCAGTCAGTTTGGTTATTAAGCAAGCTAGTTGCAAAGTATAAGTGTTATTGTTATCATAAGATACGAACGTTATCAGAAGATTGCAAATAAGAGGATTTGCCAGTAAATTCGTTACAATTGGTGTCAGAAGAGGAATTGTTGAATAAATACCAGAGGACACAAGGACATGGCAAATTTCAGTGAATTGAAGATCCAGCAACTGAAGGAGTTGCAGAGCCGTGGATTGAATACAACCGATATTGAACTCGAACTTCAGGCACGACTACGAGAGGCAATGGAAGCAGAAGGAATTAACGTGGAAGAGTATGTCTTTCCTCTTGATGGCGAGGAGACAACAAAAATTGAAGAGAAAAACGAAACATCGCAGACAGTTACCAGCACATACTTGAACATGATATTGGCTGCAATATCTGTACAAACATCACAGTAACATCAATGTCGTCGCAAATATCATCCCACATGGAAGCACAGGAGGCACACATTTCAGAAATGTCGTCACAAGTGTCATCTCAACTGGCATCGCAAGAGACACGCATAACATCCAAGATGGAAAAACAACTAGAATCGCAGGAGAACCGTATAACAGTGAAGATTGAATCACAGGAGACACGTATCTCAGAAATGTCGTCAGAAATAACATGTAAAATTGAAGCACAAGAGGCACGTATATCAGAAATGTCGACACAAATTTCAGCACAGGTATCATCGCAGATCTCTGCACAACTAGAATCGCGTATAGAAGAGAAACTAACGCAGTTTCAGGAAGGGTTCAGTGGTCGACAAGATAAAATGGAGGCCGAGATAGATGCTTTAAAAGATCGTATTCAGCAGTTACAATTGAACCGTCCAATAACGTCAACGTCTACTGTGAAGGTAAAATCCCCAACGTTTGATGGTTCTGTTCCTTTGCAGGTATTTAAGCTCCAATTTGAGAGACGACGGCAGCGAACAACTGGAATGCTGAAGATAAAGTTGCAGCTCTGTTCGTGGCATTGAAAGGGCCAGCAGCCGAAATCCTACAGACGATTCCCGCAGGAGAGCGGAACAACTATGAAGCATTGATGGCCGCTGTCGAGAGACGTTATGGAAGCGAGCATAGGAAACAGATATTCCAAATTGAGTTACAAAACCGTCACCAAAGAGCGAATGAGACTTTGCAGGAGTTTGCCTCGGATGTTGAAAGATTGGCTCATCTCGCAAATGCGGACGCACCCGTGGAATACACTGAAAGGGGTAAAAATCCAGAGCTTCATAAATGGCATACGAGATGTGGAAACGAAGCGGGCTACATATGCGAATCCAAAGCCAACATTCGCAGAAACGGTGTCACAAGCTCTGATTCAGGAAACAGCGTCGGTTCTGTGTAACCCAGTTTTCAAAGCACGCCGTGTGGAAGTAGAAAGACCAGAGTGGGTAGACACAATTTTGGAAGCATTGAAGGGTGCGTAGCAGAAGAATAATGATGCAGTCAAATGCTTTAAGTGTGGAAAGCCAGGGCACATTGCGCGTTATTGCAACACCAACCCTAACAGTTCCAACAATGTGGGTGGCCGTAAACGCAAAGCTGGAGGAGATGCGCAAGAGCGTGTCAGATGTAAAGAACGAAAGCTTACCGCAGCTATTGAATGCCCTGTGATATCTGTGTCGCAAATTGGAAGAAAATCGAGCAGTCTTGCCTTCAAAGGAAAGCTGGATGGCAAGGAGTTTGTACTGACTATAGATACCGGCGCATCTCATTCCTTAATCCGATCTGACTTGGTTAACAGGAGAGTAAAACCGTTACCTGGAGCAAGGTTGCGTACGGTCACTGGCGAGTATAACCAAGTCCAAGGAGAAGTGGTATGTGAGGTATTAATGGGAAAGGTCATGGTTTTACACAAATTCATTGTGGCGGAGATCGTTGATGAAGTCATATTGGGAGTGGACTTCTTGGTTGACCATGACAGCAAGATCGATATGCAGAGAAGGGTGATGCGTTATAAGAACCAGGATATACCACTTAACTTCAGTTTGCAGAAAGAGTTCAGTAGTAATCGAGCACTGGTGGAAAAGACCCAACAAAGACCACGAAAGTCAAAGGCAAAGGTTGATAGATCTAATGGACCAAATAAAGCAAAATCAAAAGTACCTGCGAGAGAAACACTGGCATTGACAAAACCTAATGGGCGCACAAAACCGAAGCAACGAATTTCCCAGAAAGAATGCGAGGGTAGTTTCAAGCCAGAGCGCACTACTGTTGTGAAACGTGGGAACGATACTGATTATGCGAGGCCAATCCTTCAAGCGCAAGCTCTACGAAGTAGTTCATTGGCCCAGCAACAGAGTGCGAGGGAACGATCCAGGATAATGAGATTTGGTACTGCTATACAACCCTCACCGGCGGAAAGGTGTTTCATCCAGGTTTCGGTGCTGTTGGGAAGGCCCGTACAAAGTTGTGAAGAAGATCAGTTATACCATCTACCGCATACAAACCACTGGGAAACCACGGAGTAGAAGAGTGGTACATTTGAAGATGCTAGCGGTGTTTAGATCGGGAGATTTGTCTGATCGGTAAGATCAGACTTAAGTGGAGGGCAGTGTGACGAATATGAGTGACACTAAGTGATACTCACATCCCTAGTCTGATGCTAAGTAAATGAAGTCACAACAACAATAAAGCAGACAGTCACTTGTATCTGTGATACTCACATCCCTAGTCTGATGCTAAGTAAATGAAGTCACAACAACAATAAAGCAGACAGTCACTTGTATCTACATAAACGAATAAAACGTTCACCCTTATTGTCATTGTCGTTGTCGTCACTGAACGACGACGTCTCACGACGACATGTTAAATTCGGTATTGCCGTTGTCGTTTTCGATAACTATTGACGACTATCGACACATGTTTGGTATTGGCTAAGCAAATTTGCTGTCGTCGTCGCCCTCACATGACGCCATTTGTGTCGACGAGGTTTTTAATGACGACAGAAGAACAATTTGTAAGTAAAAAATTTTTTTTAATTAATTAAATATACATATGTATATGTAATATGCATTGTTTTCTTAGATATTCAAAATGAAAATGAAATGAGTCTAAGCTCCTCTTTATTATTTTCGTCACTAGAGCTCATAATAAAACATTTTTGTAAAATCTTGAAAAGAAATATTTAAACAAATCTCAAATCGCGAAAAAAGATACAGAAATAGTAAAAAAAAAAAATCGAACAGCTGATCCAGAATTGACAGAGATGGTATATTTTCCTTTCGTTTTATCGATAAATTGTCGTCGTCGTCTCAACAAGCTTAACCAATACCGATTTGGTGTCGAAGTGACGACGACGTCGATACGATGTGACGTCGACTGAAATACAACGATGATTTCGACGACGACAATGACAATAAGGGTGATTATGTCTACACATATGTACGTACACGCAGCAGAGAAGAGATGCACAAACTCATGCAGATATCTTATCTGAGATGCTCCCAAAAGTATGCAGTTGTAATTGTTGAAGTATCGCTTACAAATACACGCATATGAGAAGCTATATACGTTCATCTGTAGTTATAATTATATGGCGGTAACTAAGTAAATTCTGAAGGCGCCTAGAAGATGCCACGAGGAAATCACAGAATATAAAAGCACCAGCGGTATAAGCGCTATAATCAGATTTTGATTAAGCACGCAATCTGTCGGGCAATAGTGGAGTTTCATTTAAGCTATCAGTCAGTTTGGTTATTAAGCAAGCTAATTGCAAAGTATAAGTGTTATTGTGAAGTACTTTAATAAAGGAAATTTTTCCATTATTCAATATTGGAGTTATTTATTCAACAGTTTAGCGATACGAACGTTAGCAGAATATTGCAAATAAGAGGATTTGTCAGTAAATTCGTTACAGTATGTATTCTTCATTTCGTTTGATGCTTGCTCTATGATTAGTGGTGGGCTAACGGTCCCTCGTGTCCCGTTAGGAGCGTTCCGTTAGGACGCCTTGCTGGTCGCTGCCTGGGTATGTGTAAACGTATCTCAGTGACCCCTTGGACCGGCGTGTTTCTCCTACGGTTAGCGACTGCGCTGTCTCTGCTGCGGCTTATGCCGATGCGTCTGCGTGAGTATAGCTCTGGTATGGTTGACGTCGTATGTTTGGGCCGCTCTGCTGCGGCCAACGTCGTATGTTAGGGTGACTCTGCTGTGGTCAGCGTCGTATACTCGTGTAATTCTACTGCGGCCAACGTCGTATGTTAGGGCAAAGATTGATCGAAGAGTAAAGATGTTGCAGGCGCAAACTTCGGTGGAAAGTAGCGGAGCGTAACAAAATTCTAGTACGTCACTTCCACCACACCACAAATTTTAACACAAGTTTTAACATAATTTAAGCACACAAAATACACTGATTGTAGGTTTTGAGTGTAAAAATATAAATTCTGAACAGATTAGCTGAATAAAAAGTGTACAAATAATTGTTAAATAACAAATACAGACAGTGGTAGTTTAACAAATTCTGCTGTGGTAAGTGGTGAATGTGACCTACTAGAATTTTGTGAAGCTTGCTTCACACTATTTTTCGTCCCTGCAACATCTTTACTCTTCGGTCAATCTTTGGTTTGGGTGAATATGCTGTGGTCAGCGTAGTATGCTCGTGTAATTCTCCTGCGGCCAACGTCGTATGCTTGCGTGATTCTGCTGCGGCCAACGTCGTATGCTTGCGTGACTCTCCTGCGGCCAGTGTCGTATGTTTGCGTGATTCTGCCGCGGCCAAGGTCGTATGTTCGTGTAATTCTGCTGCGGCCAACATCGTATGCTTTCGTCACTCTGCTGGGGCCAACGTCGTATGTTTGTGTAATTCTGCTGCGGCCATCGTCGTATGCTTGCGTGACTCTGCTTTGGCCAACGTCGTGTGACTGCTGTTTCTGCCGAGGCTTACGGCGGTAGTACACGGACTCGTGACGCTGTGGACCTTCTCTTAGCAGGGAGCGAGCGTGGTCTAAGGCGTTGTAGAGCGTTCAAAACCAGTTTACCCACAATCCCCAGTCCACGGCTTTCTCCTATGAAGGGAACTGTCTTGCAATGTTCAAAACCGATACGCCTTTCAGATGCCCTTCAATTGTTGCTCGGGTAACAATCACAACTTCGCGTCCCGTTAGGTGAGATCCGTTAGCCTCGGTACAGTCACGTTGTGGCGTTTCACTTCTACTGCGGATGCCGGCGTACTTCTGCCACGGTTGACGTTTGGTTGAGCGCGAGATCACGATGCTGTGGAGGACGTTTGTTTACGAGAGAGCGAGCGTGGGCTAAAGCATTGTAGAGCGGTCAAAACCAGCTTACCCACAATTCTTAGTCCACGCTTTTCTCCTATGAACCGCACTGGCTTGCAATGGTCAAAACCGATATGCCTTCCAGAACGCTCCAATAGTAGCTCCGGTCGCAACCACAACCGCGTGCTGACTGACCGCTGTCTTGTTGTGTTTCCCTTTTCATAGCCAATGCTCTTGATGTTGCTAGCTTAGTTCGTTGCGTTGCCATGGTTACGATGTTGCTATGGAGTGTTGCGGCAACTTGTTGCGCTAGTGATGTTTCAGAGACTTGTTCGAGTTTTGTGTTGCGTTGTCTGTGTTACTGATCCTGTGTTGTGGGGCGGTGGTTTTGTGTGTAACAGCTGACTCAGTTCCAAAAAAAAAAACTAGATAATTTAGCTTAAATTTTAAAGTGAGATAATCCTTATCAATTGATGCATATATAGAATATATAAGGCGTTTTTGTTGTTATTAAAAGAATTTTTTTTATTTATATTAAACCTTTTATAATTTTTTTTTTCAACTTTTTTTAAGAATTTCATGCGTTTTTAAAGCATTTTCGTGCATATAAATACAACCAGTGCATATACATACGTTGTGACATTACTTTTCATACACGTTCGTATTTGCCATTCTCATTGTTTCTAAATTCGTAAACAATGACTGCAGTTATTCGGTGTGATTTTCTGAAAAAATGTATTATTTTTCTGAAATTTTAATGTATTTCGTAATGTCGAAGTACTTATATGTATCCTCGTGTTCCAATGATCCATATGGTTCACATTGTTTTTGCATTTGCATGTTAAATCTCTATCCGTATCTGGTTCACGTTTCATGTAACACGGGGAATAATGTGATCGAGTTAGCGTTATGGTATGGCACCATTAATCGATTACATTGATTTCCATAAGGTATGTACCATCTGCCTGTTATCTGGTTATGGCTTTATGGTTATAAGTCACCATTAGTTCGCCCTTTTGTTATGGAACCTTACTAGTATACTCACTATGGGCTGACAATTGTTTGGAAGTTGTACCAAGTTTACCTGATGGCGAGAAGAAATTGGGTGGTGTCTGCCCTTAAGCGTCTAGCTGTCCCGGAGCTTCAGCCACTTACGTGGATTCGTTAGACAAACAACCAACCAAACCATCAGTTGAGACAAACCCAAGGCCTAACAAGAAAAATTTATACGCACACGTAAGGGTTGAGAAGGAATAATTTCAAACACTTAAAATGACCATCGAAAAAAATGTTAGCAAAAGTAACACAACACTGCCTTTGCCTCGCGGCTCTACTGCATATAACTTACCGCGCTTAACCCACCCTCCATGACTTCTCAGATGGTAGCGAGAAATCCCAATATAATAACAACAGCAATTGATTTCAGACCATTATAACAAACTAATTAGCAACCCATTTTATTTATATGTAAATAATCTCATTAGCTGTTAACACAAGGTGTTTTACCATATAAATGGTTTATTTCCGTACTAAAACTCTTTGTACATACGGGGAACGATGCGGAATCGGAACACCTCATTAATTATACTATATTAAAACACCGTGATATTAGGGAAATGGAGAATAGAAAAAACCAAACAATTGCTATTTTAGGCAATTGAAATAAAGAAATTAATTTACCATCCTTATCTTTTTTGAAAGTTTTAGCATTAATTTAATATCGAAAGAAAAAAAATAACTAAAAGAAAGACAAAGCCTGCATTTGGAACATCAGGCGTTCCGCTTGTACTCAACTCGCTCTTACATTCCACTAATTTAATGGGAATACTAATGATCATTAACACGCGATGTTAAAGAAGTAAACCATACAAGTGTATATGGGGTATTCCATCCCATTTCGACCAATTTTGAACCCGACCCCTTTAGAATTGGCTGAAAGTTTTTCTTCTTTTTCTAGCTTACGAAAGACGTTTTTCAGAATTTTTTCAAATTTTTTCATCCAACTCAAAAAAAGTTATGAATTTTTAAAAAAACACCGTTTTTGTTTTCAAAATGCTATAACTTTTTCAAAAATTGACCGTTTGGGATCTTTTTTTTTTTTTTAATTTGTTTTTTAATGTACTTTTCGGAAAAAATACAAAAAAATTTTTAAAGTTTTTTTTTTATTTTTCAGTTTTTCGAGATTTTTCGAATTTCGCCATTTTTTTTTCTCCTAAAAAACTTCAATCAAACCTGCAATCATCCCCACTAATCCCGGAGTGGGCCGATTTTTTTTTATTTAATTGAAAAAAAAATTTTCAAAAATAAAAATTATTTTTTATCAATTTTATTTATATAACAAAAAAATGTAAGAAAACGATTTTTAAGTATTATTTGCTTTATATATTATGGTAAAATTTACATGTTTACTGTGTCAGTCGTTAATCCTGGTTATTTTAATCGTAGATTACCATAATATATAAAGAAAAGAATACTTAAAAATCATTTTCTTTCATTTTTTTGTTATATAAATAAAATTGATAAAAAAAATTTTTATTTTTGAAATTTTTTTTTGCAATTAAATAAAAAAAAAATACAAAAAAATCGGCCCACTCCGGGATTAGTGGGGATGATTGCAGAATTGATTGAAGTTTTTTATGAGAAAAAAGGCGAAATTCGAAAAATCTCGAAAACCTGAAAAATTAAAAAAAAAAACTTTAAACATTTTTTTGTATTTTTTCCGAAAAGTACATTAAAAAACAAATTTAAAAAAAAAAAGATCCCAAACGGTCAATTTTTGAAAAAGTTATTGCATTTTGAAAACAAAAACGATGTTTTTTTTTAAAATTCATAACTTTTTTTGAGTTGGATGAAAAAGTTTGAAAAAATTCTGAAAAACGTCTTTCGTAAGCTAGAAAAAGAAGAAAAACTTTCAGCAAGGGGTCGGGTTCAAAATTGGTCGAAATGGGATGGAATCCCCATATACAAAAATAAAAGATTTTTGGACTTACGTGTATATTTTTAGCAGGAACTCGTTGAAGGCCTCCAACGTTGTTGCTGCATGGCCAAAAATTAAAAATTTGTGCATACACAAAAGCAAAAAAACTTTAAAATTCCGCTTATAACTTTTTGTTAGCAAAATGTTAGTATTATTTAGAAAATAATACTGTTCCAATTAAGGTGAGCGCCGATGCGATGTTGGAACATTTCCATTAAATCTCTCACTCACTTCCTAATATCACTGATCTTTCTCCCTTTAACTTATTTTGTGTATCCATCTTTTTTTCTCTACTAATACATTTATTAATTTACATTTTTCATTTTCCGATTTCAAATAAATTTTTTTTTTGTTTTGTTTTTTTTTTTTTTTTTTAATTTTGAATACACAGAAATGTTTCTTCATTCTTTTGAATTATCTTCTTTTTCTATATTTTGCACTTAAAATCAAATTTGCAAATCTATAAATAGCAAATATTTAAGAAAAATTACTAAGATGTATCGCCATCTCTTTCATAATTTTTTTTCGTGTATACCTACATTTCCAGTTGTAGAAACTTTTATATTTCAACCTTTTCTATATATTTTTTTTTATTCAATAATTTTATACATTTAATTAATTAAATTCCTTCACTCACATCAAAATCCTCTTTTTTAAAAAAATATATTATTGGGCGAAACTTACACGGCTTTTTATCCTCAATTAAAACTTTTATTTTTAAGAAAAAACTTTGTTTCTAAGCACACAACTAAACCGCATTAAACTTACGAAAGAACTAGGAACTGGAATTTAAGAAAGGCTTTAGAAAAGACGAAAAAAATTGAGTTCGTACATGAACATATTTTTAGTTATACACATATATATGTATAGATTTATCTAGACATTATTATATAAAAAAAACTAATATTTTGAAGCTCACAGTCTTCGAAAAGTTCCAAAATTGGAATAATTCATTATTTGGCTTGAAAATTCAAAAATCCTTAAATAAAAAATACGGCTCCGAGGTATCCTTATATGCATATGGCGGATTTTGCCATTAAGCTCCTTCACTGCAAATTCTTCACTGCGCTGGTGATAATAGGTGATGTTAGCAAATATATTTCCTAGATGATGAAAACTGCACTTCACTATAATCCATTTTTAATGGTAATGTTGCACATTATTATATTGTTTATAATATTTCGCGCTTTAATTCGTTTTTAGTGCGTTAAAATTGCCACGAGAAATCTTTACAAAACAAATATTTTAAGTTTTAAACTTGGATATGAATATCCATATAAACGATTTTAAAATTCGCGTTTGCGTGACGTTAGTAAGAAAGTTTAACTTTTCACCAAGACTTGATCCAATATAAGAGACCGATATTGTTAAATTTGGGTCTTATATAGACACGAAATAGGTGGCGTGATTTTTTTAGAAGAGATTGGTTAGATAGGAATTATCAAAATATATCTGCAGCCTTCACTAAATGCGTTTTTATGGGAAGTTATTTGCCAAGCTTAACTGGGCGGCCACCGTGGTTTAATGGTAGCGTGCTCCGCCTACCACACCGGATGCCCTGGGTTCAAACCCCGGGCAAAGCAACATCAAATTTTAGAAATAAAGTTTTTCAATTAGAAGAAAATTTTTCTAAGTGGGGTCGCCCCCGGCAGTGTTTGGCAAGCGCTCCGGGTGTATTTCTGCCATGAAAATCTCTCAGTGAAAACTCATCTGCCTTGCAGATGCCGTTCGGAGTCGGCATAAAATCATGTAGGTCCCGTCCGGCCAATTTGTAGGGAAAATCAAGAGGAGCACGACGCAAATTGGAAGAGAAGCTCGGCCTTAGATCTCTTCGGAGGTTATATATTTTTTTTTTTTATTTCCTTTATGGCAATAACTGAAGATTTAATAAAAACTGGTGCGAGTTTGGCATTGAATTTCTTCAGCCTGTGACTTTGAACAAAGTTGCGACGATATACTTCGTAACCTACTTCGAAGTTCTTTAATCTGCTTCGCATATTATAACGCTGAGCTGATTTTTCAAGAGCACTCTGAATATTTCTGGCCACGTCAGTACGCACGAGTCGGAGCTTATCTATACGGTCTATTACAACTTATCAGAAAAAGACTTGCTTTAGTGGTTAGATATTTCGATCTATGTTCAGTTATTATACAGTTGAACTTTTAAGACGCTTAATTTTTATTCTGAGTTCAAAACTCACACTTACTGAATCTAGGTTCTGGTATGAAGTTTAAACTGTTAGGGAAAAAGTAAGCATCTATAAAAATAGCATTAACACAATTGCTTAGTTTCATTTACGGTTTACTGAGTTTGCCACAATGCAAATTTTTTAACCGCTCCTTACTAAAACCTAACTGCGCTATACATTTTATTTCTTGAGAAGGACTGGTGTTCGCACTACAACAACTTTAATAACTGCATCAACTTTGAATGTTCGTTTGCCGCAGGGGAGTACTGACATATTGGCCATATGAATTGGTAAGACCAAAAAACTCAGTGGGTTGCGAGCTTTAACCTTTAAGCAAAACAATCTAGAAATTGTTTTTTTTGCATAGTAAATGTAGTATAAAAAACATCGGTACTGGCCTCGGGCTAGTTAAAGAGCAGATCAAATGAATGAATGAAAAAATTCATTCTAGAGTTATGCGCCAAATACACCACACGAACATTTCCGCGAACATTCAACAATCTTGTTCGAAGCTTAAATGCGTCAATTACCCACCGACGTGTGCCGTACGTACGGCCGTTTGTCGTACGAAGCACGTTTGACCGAACTCTCAAGCCCGTAGGAATCATTGTGTGCGTCTGTGTACATGTACATAACATATTTGTGTGTGTATTGTTTACAGATAAGCACTGTTGCCATTGACCATTTTGCATGCATGTTTATGGAAACATCAACTTTTTCCAATTTAATGTTTGATGTTGTAAAAGGCTGGAATTAATATTAATTAAATATAAATAGATTACATATTTCTAATCTGCACTTTTACATAATTATTTCGAATTATTTTCACAATTTTTCAAACTTTAATTAGGTGTTTTTGTATAAGACTGCAAACGGTCAAAAATTAGCGCACAAAAGTTTACTGGGCAACCCTGTCTAGTGAGAGAGCGATCAGCTGACACGTTCTTACGGAAAAAATCAAAATTGTTTTGATTTCTACGTTCCGGGCTACGTACGTACGGGCGTTGCACGTCGGTGCACGGCTTAAGCCGTGGTTACTCACGAACGTACGTAGAAAAAACGTGTCAGCTGACACGACCTATCTTATGAGTGTGCAATGTAAACGAAAACTCACCGACGTGCAACGCCCGTACGTACGTAGCCCGGAACGTAGAAATCAAAACAATTTTGATTTTTTCCGTATGAACGTGTCAGCTGATCGCTCTCTCACTAGACAGAGTTGCCTAGTAAACTTTTGTGCGCCAATTTTTGACCGTTTGCAGTTTTATGCAAAAACACATATTTAAAGTTTGAAAAGTTGTGAAAATAATTCGAAATAATTATGTAAAAGTGCAGATTATATATATGTAATCTATTTATTTTTATTTAATATTAATTCCAGCCTTTTGCAACATCAAAAATTAAATTGGGAAAAGTTGATGTTTCCATAAGCATGCATGCAAAATGGACAATGGCAACAGTGCTTATCTGTAAACAATACACACACAAATATCTTATGTACATGTACACAGACGCATACATTGATTCGTACGGGCTTGAGGGTTCGGTCAAACGTGTTTCGTACGACCAACGTCCGTACGTACGGCACACGTCGGTGGGTAATTGCCGCATTATGTGGCAGTTACCCACCGACGTGTGCCGTACGTAAGGACGTTTGTCGTACGAAGCACGTTTGACCGAACTCTCAAGCACGTAGGAATCAATGTATGCGTCTGTGTCCATGTACATAACATATTTGTGTGTGTATTGTTTACAGATAAGCACTGTTGCCATTGACCATTTTGCATGCATGCTTATGGAAACATCAACTTTTTCCAATTTAATTTTTGATATTGTAAAAGGCCTGAATACATATTAAATAAGTATAAATAGATAAAATATTTATAATCAGCACTTTTACATAATTATTTCGAATTATTTTCACAATTTTTGAAACTTTAATTAGGCGTTTTTGCATAAAATTGCAAACGGTCAAAAATTAGCGTACAAAAGTTTACTAGGCAACTCTGTGTAGTGAGAGAGCGATCAGCTGACACGTTCTTACGGAAAAAATCAAAATTGTTTTGATTTCTACGTTCCGGGCTACGTACGTACGGGCGTTGCACGTCGGTGAGTTTTCGTTTACATTGCACACTCATAAGATAGGTCGTGTCAGCTGACACGTTTTTTCTACGTACGTTCGTGCGTAACTACCGCATTATGCGGCAGTTACCCACCGACGTGTGCCGAACGTACGGACGTTTGTCGTACGAGGCACGTTTGACCGAATTCTCAAGCCCGTAGGAATCAATGTGTGCGGCTGTGAACATGTACATAACATATTTGTGTGTGTATTGTTTACAACAAAGCACTGTTGCCATTGGCCAGTTTGCATGCATGCTTATGGAAACATCAACTTTTTCCAATTTAATTTTTGATATTGGAAAAGGCCGGAATACATATTAAATAAGTATAAATAGATTAAATATTTATAATCAGCACTTTTACATAATTATTTCGAATTATTTCCACAATTTTTCAAACTTTAATTAGGCGTTTTTGCATAAAATTGCAAACGGTCAAAAATTAGCGCACAAAAGTTTACTAGGCAACTCTGTCTAGTGAGAGAGCGATCAGCTGACACGTTCTTACGGAAAAAATCAAAATTGTTTTGATTTCTACGTTCCGGGCTACGTACGTACGGGCGTTGCACGTCGGTGAGTTTTCGTTTACATTGCACACTCATAAGATAGGTCGTGTCAGCTGACACGTTTTTTCTACGTACGTTCGTGAGTAACCACGGCTTTAGCCATACACCATACGAACTTTTGGCCGAACATTAGTTCTCTTTCAGACAGCGATGAATACGGACAACAATTGTGCTGCAGCAATATTGCTCGCTGTGGCAATTAAGCGTAAAAAAAAGAGAGAAGATCGCAAAAAAAGAATTTGGTGCAAAGAATGGTTTAAAAAACGAGCAGTTCTTGGACAAAGTGAGCTTATTAAAGAACTGGAATTCACGTCACAAAATGATTTTAAAAATTACGTTCGTATGAGCAAGGCAACATTTTATTGTATTGCGCCTGCAAACTACTTATTTTTTTTATAACTGTATCCTTTGTGGCATCAGGATCTACTTCTTTTAATTTTTCGATTAAAGTCGAATCATCATTATTCTTTTTAATTCTATTACAATAATCTTTGCTTTTTACTTGCCACAATGATGGCAAAGATTTATACATTTCAATAAATTCACTCAGAAGTTTTTTATTATCCATTTTACTTTTCCGCGCGTCTATTCCGTTCAGAAATTACTACGATTATGAGCTATTTCGCCATACACGCACGAACAGTTCGCGCAAATGTTCGCCAAAAATTAAAATCTTTTGATTTTTGGCGAACATTTGCGCGAACTAGCAAACACCACCATACACGACAGAAAAGGTCGCAGAAACATGACATAACGGGAATGTTCGCGGAAATGTTCGTGTCGTGTATTTGGCGCTTTAAAATCATTCAGTAACTAACTATCGATAGTTGAATTTATCCGATAGTTCCCGACACTAGTATATGTGTAAACTGTATTTTTGAAATTAAAGGGTTAAAATATTGTAACGAATCTTACCATCTCTAAGGTTATTAAATAAAGACACAATAACATTTAAGCAAGTTACATAAACACATTAGCCATCATCCGGTGGCAAAGAGCCTGAGCCAGATAAATAATTTTGCATGTAAATGCAACAACAACGATTTGAGCCAGATAAATCCAGATAGAAGTCTTTATCAATTTGTGAGCCAGATAATTTGTTAATTACTTGTCTTTAGTTTGGCAATGCTGCCTTAAATAACCATACTTTTTCAAAAATAGATGTCGCTGCTTAGCCTTTCACCGTATGAGTTAAATGAAAACCAGCGGCGACATCTGCCAGCACATTTGACGTGTGCGAAAATATCACGACATCTGCTTCTCAAGTCTCTCAATGATCCAGAGAATTCCCGTGAGAATTGAGCGTGAGCCGGAGCTGTAAAACTCACTGGATGACGGTAATTAATCATCACGTACACACATACATACAAGCAGAGAGATACTCACAAACGCATTTCATCATCATGGCTGATGACCAGATAGAGATTCTAGAAGAAGAAACGTCCAGACATTTGGGCAGAGAGTATAAAAGCAGCAGAAGCTGAGTAGTTCGTAATAAGTATGACTTAAGCACGCTATCAGTTCCGAAGTATAAGTGTTATTGTGAAGTATTTTCAAAGTAGTCTAATAAAGACCATTTTGCATTATTGAATATTGGAGTTATTTATTCAAAAATTTAGCTATACGAGCGTTAGTAGAAGGTGTAAAATAAGCGGAGTTTCCCTAAATTCGATACAATTGTTAAGTGAATTAAGGATCCAGCAACTGAAAAGGGAGTTGGAGAACCGTGGATTGAATACAAACGACGGTACAGAAGCGGTACGGAAGCGAACGCAGGAAACAGATCTACCAAATAGAATTGCAAAACCGCTACCAAAAAGCTAACGAGACTTTGCAGGAGTTTGCTTCGGATGTTGAAATATTGGCTCATCTTGCAAATGCGGACGCACCCGTGGGACACACCGATAGGGTAAAAATCCAGAGTTTTATAAATGACATACGGGACGTGGAAACGAAACGAGCGACATACACAAACCCAAAGCTGACATTGGCATGCACTGACTCAGGAAACAGCGTCCCTTTTGAGTAAGCCCGCATACAAAGTTCATCGCGTGGAAGTGGAAAGGTCAGACGGAGTAGACACAATTTTGGAAGCATTAAAACGAGCGCAGCAGAAAAACGATGGTGCCGTCAAATGCTTTAAATGTGGAAAACCAGGGCACATTGCACTTTATTCCAGTACCAACCCTAACAGTTGCAGCAATGTGGGTGGGCGTAAACGCAGAGCTGAAGGAGATGAGCAAATCTCCAAATCTACTCAATCGTTAAACTAAAGCGAGTCAGCCGCAAGGGGCGACAGCTGGCTCCCGCAATTGAATACCCCATAATATCTGTCTCGCAAATTGGAAGCAGGTCGAGCAATCTTACTGTCGGAGGACATGTGGACGGACAGGAACGTTTACTGACTGTAGATACGGGTGCATCTCATTCCATCATTCGATCGGATTTAATCAACAAGAAGCTTGGAGCAAGATTACGTACAGCCACGGCAGAGGACACACAGGTAATTGGAGAAGTAGCAATTGGGAACGTCACAGTACTACAAAATTGTATTCTGGCAGAGATTGTTGATGAAATCATAATTGGAGTGGACTTCTTAATCAACCAAGGCATCAAGATCGACATGCAAAGTAAGACGATGCGATATAAGAACATGGATGTGGCACTTAATTTCGGCTACGAGAAAGGCTACAGCAGTAAACGAGTTCTGGTCAGCAAAGTCAGCAAATACCAGCAAAATCAGAAGCAGTCATCTGGGCAAAGGTTGATGGAGATTGTGGGACAAACAAATTGTGGGTTGTCGAGGCAGCAAACAGATCACCGAACATACTTGTAGGAAAAACCCTGGCTATGACAAAACAAGATGGACGTATTCCGGTAAGAGTACTCAATGAGTTCAAGTCACCATTCAAACTGACCAAAGGAGCTATTTTGGGAAGATGCCAAGAGGGTGAAGTAGCTATTAACTGTGAACAGCTCCAGGAACACGTTTCATCTAGTAATAATGATCTTTCAAATGACATCACGGCATGGACGGAGGGGCTAGAGGAAGATTATCAGAGTAAGGCAAAGCAACTGCTCCCAAAGTTCGCAAACATATTTGACTAGGATGGTTCCAAACCAGGCCGCACCAATGTTGTGAAACATCAAATAGACACTGGAGACGTGAGGTCTATACGTCAAGCTCCTCGTAGTGTGGCACTGGCGAAGCGGGAAGTTGTGAGTCAAATCGTACAAGAAATGAGCGACAGCGGAGTCATCGAACCATCAGCTAGTCCATGGAGCTCACCGGTGGTACTTGTGAAGAAAAAGGATGGGAAAATGAGGTTTTGCGTGGACTACCGCAATTTGAACGACGCCACGAAAAAGGATAGCTAACCATTGCCAAGAATTGACGACACTCTGGACTCTCTCTCTGGTACGAAATGGTTTTCTACACTGGACTTGAAAAGTGGCTACTGGAAAGTGGAAGTGAAGGAGGAAGACAAAGAGAAAACAGCCTTCAGCGTCGGAGATGGCCTCTGGCAATGTACAGTAATGCCTTTTGGACTTTGTAATGCACCAGCTACTTTTGAGGGACTCATGGATCAGGTATTAAAAGGACTACATTGGAAAACATGCTTGGTGTACCTGGACGACATCATCGTATTGGTCAAGAACTTTGATAAACATCTTAAAAACTTGGAGGAAGTTTTCCAGAGAATAGCTGCCGTTGGTCTGAAACTAAGTCCCAAAAAGTGTGCGCTGTTTATAAAGGAAGTAAATTATTTGGGTCACAAGGTTATGACAGAGGACATCTGCACTGCCAACGAAAAGAGAGAGGCTGTAAAGGATTGGCCAAGACCACAGAACCTACATGAATGGAGAAGTTTCCTTGGGCTGTGCACATATTACTGCCGATTTGTACCAAATTTTGCCAGCGGAGCCCATAGTCTCCACGAGCTTACAAGAAAAAATAAAGCTTTTGAATGGAAGAAGGAGCAAGAAGTGGCTTTCCAAAGATTGAAAGAGCGTTTGTGCACTGCCCCAATGTTGGCATATCCGATTCCAGGAGCAACATTTATTCTAGATACAGATGCGAGTGGATATGCTATAGGAGGCGTTTTATCAAAACTGTTCGATGGACAGGAGAAGGTAGTTGCATATTACAGCCGATCAATTGGAAAACCAGAGAGGAACTATCGCGTTACACGGAGGGAGCTGTTGGCATTGGTAGAGTGTATTAAACATTTTAACAAGTACCTCTACGGTCAACGATTCCGCGTCAGGACAGATCACGCAGCGTTGAAATGGCTCTTGCAGTTCCGTAATCCAGAAGGACAATTGGCACGGTGGATCGAGCGACTACAAAGCTATGACTTTTCCATTGAGAATCGAAAAGGTAGTATCCATGGAAATGCTGTTGCAATGTCACGAAGACCATGTAGTTTGGAGTGCAAGCACTGTTCAAAGGCCGAGGATAAAGAAGACATTATAGATGTCCGGCTAATGACTATAACATGTACATATAACATGACTTATTATTTGTAGAATTTGTTTCTTTTTTGCAATTTCTTCTTTCTTATGAAATTGTCACATATTTCAGCTTAAGGCATCAATAACCGATGCTTATTGATATGGATAAGTAAAAATTTGGTTATGGCGGAGCATTTATAGGCGGCGTATATCACTAGTTGACATGGGATCTAGGGCCTCGTGTGTATCAGTTGTGGCTCACAGATATGAAATATTATTTTTAATACATCTTACTTTCTATAATTGTCGTCACCTATTAGTGAAACAAAGTTAAGTGACAATATTACAATGTTTTTTTTTTTTTTGAAGATATCGACAGTTCCATCATCTGTGAAATTTGTGTAGTACGCTGAGCACCGTTTAATTAAGCCAATATCTTTAGGTCAATGGAAAGCTGGTCCCGAGAAATACATGAATAGAGTTTGTATATAGAGTATTTAGTTTCTCTCGGTAGGCAATATACCATATATGTAAATCAAGTTATGCCCTTCATGTCAAATTTAAAGAATTTCAAATATGTATGTAA
>NW_027137284.1:0-62073 GCF_040869045.1 Eurosta solidaginis | reverse complement strand
TTTGGTAGTCGCGGGCGTCAACCACCCGACACGCACACATACAAAAATTCAGTCAATCTCGTTGTTAGTCGCCGGAGCCTATAAGCGTACACTAAGGAAATAGAATAATAAAGTTTTCACTTAGATTATTAAATAAATTTGTAGACCCGGCCTGCTTGTACACAAGGATTGGATCAGAGTAGTACGCAATGGCCAAAAATAATCGAGATAGATATACAGCCCAATTCTAAAAATTCCCTCGGAATTTTGTTCTCGTGGAATTTTTATTCCCGAGAAAAAATTCCCCCAATTCTTTTCTCCTAGAGAACAATAATTGGGGAATAGGAATTTTTAATTTTCGAAGTCAGCTGTTTTGTCAATTGAGCATAAGAAGAAGAAGACGGCGGGATAACACAAATCCGCTGGAGTTGCCTGCTTTCATTCAGCAAAGCAATTTTCTGGCGGCCAAGTCGAGTTGAATTCGTCTTTCGTCATATGCCAAAATCCTTTTAAGCCTTCTTAAAAAATCCTTGCGCAATTTCTGGATGGCGGCATCAAATATACCAAGAGCTCTTCCGTTGCTTATGATATACTTTTCTACTTAAAATAAATAATATTGTGGTAGAATGTACACATTTTATCACAAATTTGAACAAATAAGTGTTCTTAATTAAAAGAACCAATTTACTGTTTGTATGATTTAATAATCGGGGATTGCCCGTGTTTCTTTTTTTTAAATGTATGAAAACATTTATTTGAAGCAATTTTTAATTATAGAACCAATTTACTTTAACTATATAGATGCATTTCCTTTAATTTAACAAATGAACAAGTAAGGAAGGCTATGTTCGGGTGTAACCGAACATTACATACTCAGTTGAGAGCTATGGAGACAAAATAAGGGAAAATAACATAATGAGTATTTTAAAAGGGAGTGGGCTTTAGTTCTATGGGTGGACGCCTTTTCGAGATATCGCCATAAAGGTGGACCAGGGGTGACTCTAGAATTTGCTTGTACGATATGGGCATCAAATGAAAGGTGTTAATAAGTATTTTAAAAGGGAGTGGGCCTTAGTTCTATAGGTGGATGCCTTTTCGAGATATCGCCATAAAGGTGGACCAGGGGCGACTCTAGAATTTGTTTGTACGATATGGGTATCAAATGAAAGGTGTTAATAAGTATTTTATAAGGGAGTGAGCCTTAGTTCTATAGGTGGACGCCTTTTCGTGATATCGCCATAAAGGTGGACCAGGGGTGACTCTAGAATTTGTTTGTACGATATGAGTATCAAATGAAAGGTGTTAATGAGTATTTTAAAAGGGAGTGGGCCTTAGTTCTATAGGTGCACGCCATTTAGGCATATCGCCATAAAGGTGGACCAGGGCTGACTCTAGAATTTGTTTGTACGATATGGGTATCAAATGAAAAGTGTTAATGAGTATTTTAAAAGGGAGTGGGCCTTAGTTCTATGGGTAGACGCCTTTTCGAGATATCGCCATAAAGGTGGACCAGGGGTGACTCTATAATGTGTTTGTACGATATGAGTATCAAATGAAAGGTACTAATGAGTATTTTAAAAGGGAGTGGACCTCAGTTCTATAGGTGGACGCCATTTAGGCATATCGCCATAAAGGTGGACCAGGGCTGACTCTAGAATTTGTTTGTACGATATGGGTATCAAATGAAAAGTGTTAATGAGTATTTTAAAAGGGAGTGGGCCTTAGTTCTATAGGTGGAGGCCTTTTCGAGATATCGCCATAAAGGTGGACCAGGGGCGACTCTAGAATTTGTTTGTACGATATGGGTATCAAATGAAAGGTGTTAATGAGTATTTTAAAAGGGAGTGGGCCTTAGTTCTATAGGTGGATGCCTTTTCGAGATATCGCCATAAAGGTGGACCAGGGGTGACTCTAGAATTTGTTTGTACGATATGGGTATCAAATGAAAAGTGTTAATGAGTATTTTAAAAGGGAGTGGGCCTTAGTTCTATAGGTGGAGGCCTTTTCGAGATATCGCCATAAAGGTGGACCAGGGGCGACTCTAGAATTTGTTTGTACGATATGAGTATCAAATGAAAGGTGTTAATGAGTATTTTAAAAGGGAGTGGGCCTTAGTTCTATAGGTGGACGCCATTTAGGCATATCGCCATAAAGGTTGACCAGGGGTGACTCTAGAATTTGTTTGTACGATATGGGTATCAAATGAAAGGTGTTAATGAGTATTTTAAAAGGGAGTAACCCTTAGTTCTATAGGTGGATGCCTTTTCGAGATATCGCCATAAAGGTGGACCAGGGGTGACTCTATAATGTGTTTGTACGATATAGGTATCAAATTAAAGGTATTAATGAGGGTTTTAAAAGGTAGTGGTGGTAGTTTTATATGTGAAGGCGTTTTCGAGATATCGACCAAAATGTGGACCAGGGTGACCCACACCATCATCTGCCGGGTACCTCTAATTTATTTATATACATACATATGTAATACCACGAACAGAATACCTGCCAAGATTCCAAGGGCTTTTGATTTCGCCCTGCAGAACTTTTTCATTTTCTTCTACTTAATATGGTAGGTGTCACACCCATTTTATAAAGTTTTTTTTCTAAAGTTATATTTTGCGTCAGTAAACCAATCCAATTACCATGTTTCATCCCTTTTTTCGTATTTGGTATAGAATTATGGCATTTTTTTCATTTTTCGTAATTTTCGATGTCGAAAAAGTGGGCGTGGTCATAGCGGGATTTCGGCCATTTTTTATACCAATACAAATTGAGTTCAGATAATTACGTGAACTGAGTTTAGTAAAGATATATCGATTTTTGCTCAAGTTATCGTGTTAACGGCCGAGCGAAAGGACAGACGGTCGACTGTGTATAAAAACTGGGTGTGGCTTCAACCGATTTCGCCCTTTTTACAGAAAACAGTAATCGTCCTAGAGTCTAAGCCCCTACCAAATTTCACAAGGATTGGTAAGTTTTTGTTCGACTTATGGCATTAAAAGTATCCTAGACAAATTAAATTAAAAAGGGCGGAGCCACGCCCATTTTGAAATTTTCTTTTATTTTTGTCATTTGTTGCACCATATCATTACTGGAGTTGAATGTTGACATAATTTACTTATATACTTTAAAGATATTAACTTTTTTTTTTTTAATTTGACTTAAAAAAAAATTTTTTACAGTGGGCGTGGTCGTTCTCCGATTTTGCTAATTTTTATTATGCATACATATAGTAACAGGAGTAACGTTCCTGCCAAATTTCATCATGATATCTTCAACGACTCCCAAATTACAGCTTGCAAAACTTCTAAATTATCTTCTTTTAAAAGTGGGCGGTGCCACGTCCTTTGTCCAAGAGTTTGCAAATTTTCTATTCTGCGTTATACATATGTTCAACTCACCTACCAAGTTTCATCGCTTTATCCGTCTTTGGTAATGAATTATCGCATTTTTTCGATTTTTCGAAATTTTCGATATCGGAAAAGTGGGCGTAGTTATAGTCCGATATCGTTCGTTTTAAATAGGGATCTGAGATGAGTGCCCAGGAACCTACATACCAAATTTCATCATGATACCTCAAAATTTACTCAAGTTATCGTGTTAACGGACGGACGGACGGACATGGCTCAATCAAATTTTTTTTCGATACTGAGGATTTTGATATATGGAAGTCTATATCTATCTCGATTCCTTTATACCTGTACAACCAACCGTTATACAATCAAAATTAAAAAACTCCTAAGAAATGGCAGAGAAATCTCCCTCTCACTCACATTCATAATACCTACTTTTCTTCCATAACCAGTTTCCGGTTTTTGGAACATTGTTCAGAATAAGAGAAAAGGGAGAAGTGAAAAAACTCACAAAGAATTTTTATTTAGAATACGAGATATGGGAGAAGGAAAAAAACTCGCAAGGAATTCTTGTTTAGAATCGGGCTGATAGACTTCTAATATCAAAATTATAAGCATCGAAAAATATTTTGATTAAGCCATGTCTGTCCTTCCGTCTTTACGAAATTTGGTTCACCAGCAGCTGAACAAAGAATATAATCCTATTGAAAATGGGGGAAATAGAACGATAACCTTTTTCGATATAAAAAAATGCAAAAAATGGAAAAAGTGCGATGATTCATTACAAAAGGCCGGTAAAGTTATAAAACTTGATATGTGGATTTACCTTATTACGAGAAATAGAAATTTAGTAAAATGGGCGTGGTACCTTCCACATTTAGAAGAGGAAAACTATAAAAGTTGTTTGGTCCTAAATCAAAACCCAGTAAAGAAATTATATTGAAATTTGGTATGAAGGTGCCTTTACTTTTGTATATATACCTTGTGGAAATAAATGGAATCGGTTGGCGACCACGCCCATTTTGAAAAAAATCAATATCGAAATTTTGAAATTTGCTATAATTCCTTGCCAAAGTTGGACGTAGAAATGAAATTGGATATGTGTGTTGACTTTACGACAAAAAAAAAAAAAATTGGTAAAATCCTCCCAAATTTAGAAGAAGCCGTAAATCAAAATCCGGTGAAGGTATCATATTGAAATTTGTCATAAAGGTTGTCTTTACTATTATACATATATGTATACACTTTATATAATAATCGGAATCGGTTGGCGACCATGCCCACTTTGAAAAAAATCTATGAATTTAAAATGCGAAGAGGTTTAAGTCTACGACATTATAAATAAAGTTAAGAATGCCGAATTTATTTTGGGAAGTAGTGGCGGCTTAGCATTTATCACCCCTCATTCTATACAATATAATCTACTTCACTTTAATATCAGCCCCAAGGTTAGGCAATGTCAACCTTGAAAATATATACACCTATACTCACCTGCAGTTACTGTTGTAGCGATAAAGACACTCCCTCAAAGGTTATGGGGAGTGTTATCAATGTTGATGGCCCTTTGCCGGATATAGATCCGACAGTTCGGTAACAAGCACCATTGAAGTATTTAATTCCGAATTAATATGACTGCATCGATCCTTCTAGATCACCCGCCCCCTCTTTTTCGTCAGGAAATTGGGGTCGTCAGAGCCTCACCTGCTAAATTTGTGTATGATACAACAGGATTCGCCCCACATAGGTGAGGTTGACAATTGCGGAAGCTGTGAATTGCGCTTATCAACCCCTTGTGTCCCCGCCACCTGCTGTCCAAGAGGTTATCGGTCTGCGCAACTTCTTCAGAGTAGGACTCATCGTTGAATGGCAGCCAATGGTTCCTTTAGCAACCGCCTACCTGCCCATACTCCAGATAGTCGGCGTAGTTTGCTCCGTTTCCGCTCATTTGGGAAAGGCCCTTCGGGAGCATTCGGAACTCTTTATCGTGGCCGTTAGAATTCCTATCATACCACGTTTCCCCCTCACTACGGTAGGCACCTTGTCGTTTTTGTGAGGGCTTAGCCGAAGAAATACCAACAACTTAATTCTGGGTGCTATACGGACAGTGCCTATCGGACGATTTGCAGCCAGGGTATATATTCGGCTGTATTCGAACGGAGCCTTCCCGATACCAAGCCACCTCGGGAAGTATTTATGGCCTTACTGCAGTAAGGGGCACTGCTGTGGCGGGCGGCTCTTTATCCGTATTTAATACTGGTCCGCTAAGCCCGCTTTGTCGGACAGGTGGTCGTACGACCAAGATGAACGACTCAATATTTAATTTTAATAAGGACAATGGTAAGGGGTGGACTGAGTCGCAAGCCAAGGATGGCAAAAATGCAATGCGTCGGACTTGGGGAGAGAGAGTAGTACTTATTCAATGAACTCATTGTTGGAAAAGCATACAAATGAAAGTTGAGAAGGTACGGAGAAGAGAAAGTAAGAGAGCTCTGTAGCAGCACCGTGCAGCACTAAGAATTGTGCAACACTTGGAAGCAGTGGTCAACCCAACAGAAAAGGAGATCGGGCGCATGGAATAGGCTCATGAGGCGGTAGAATTAAGCTGAAGGCAGTTCAAGAGAGTTGCCCTCGGTACTGCAACCGGTACGAGCGGAAAGAAACTTCGAATTGCAGAGACGTCGCCACTCTGGGAGTAATTGACGGGTGACTACGCCTAGGTTGAGGAAGGCCAAGATGCAACTGCTGTTGTGGCCCTGGGACTGGGCGTCCTTGGGCAAGCATTGGGGTACCCGCTAGATTGGGGTTTGCGACCTGGCAACATGGCGCAATGAAACCCGTCGGAGGGTTGCCGTCTCGGAGGCCAGAACATCTAGGAAAGTGGCACCGCCCAAGGTAGGAGCTGCATTTTGCGGATGTCGCAAACATATATATTCTGTGCTGGCAAACGGTGCAAACGGGGTTAGGGACTAAGATTCTGTTTCCCTGACCTACACGATTGCTGCCGGAAAAGAGGGGGTAGAAGCCGGGGGCAGGGGCTGATGCCCAGAATTGCTACCGACTCTACTGCGAAGATAGTAGTTATGAGTGGTAGCAGCTGTTTGAGTTGTTGGCGCCGCAGGGCGCGAGCAGCAGCGGGTACTAATTGTGGCTTGCTGAGCAGCTGGGCTGCTGGAAGGTAGTGGGGGCGCTATGGCGTAGACTACGGGACGCCCTTGGACGTGAAGGAGCCACAAAAGATTTATAAAAGTTATGTGGACGTCGGGTTTTGGGATCAAGCCCAGAACAACCTGTCCGATGCAACCATCCCTTACACGAGACACACTGAACAGAGTATGACCATCCTAAAAAGATTCTTTTCCGGCAGATGCAGCAAAAACATTTCTCAGGACCGGGGTCAGGAGACGGACCCGGATTGCATTCGATACCTTCCCGGAGCAAGAGAATATGGAACACTCCCGCTGCAAGGAGCTGATGGTAGAATGACAATTTGTGGGAGGGACGCAACAAATTAAATGGTGTTACTCTGAAATGACAGTCCTTGGTCGGGAAAAATCCCGAGTCGCTCCGGTACATAGAACCGACTGCCTTGGGAAGCCCTCCGTCACGCCTTCCCTCTGGCTTGCAGCTTTCGAGGTAGTAGCTACCTCGCTTTTCGGGCCCATCTGTCCTACACCTCTAGTCCTACTTGTGTTGTATATGCAGGTTTGTCGCCTTCCCCCGAACGTTGCCTCTTCATTCTGCAATTCGACGCTTCTTTCCGCTCGTACCGGTTGCAGTACCGAGGGATTTTCGCAGAAAATCTCTTGAACTGCCTTCAACTTATTTCTACCGCCTTATGAGCCTATTCCATGCGCCCTATCTCATTTTATGTTGGGTTGACTTCTGCTTCCAAGTGTTGCACAATTCTTAGTGCTGCACGGTGCTGCGACAGAGCTCTCTTACTTTCTCTTTTCCGTACCTTCTCCACTCTACCTATCCGTTTTCATTTGTATGCTTTTCCAACAATGAGTTCATTGAATAAGTACTACTCTCTCTCCCCACGTCCGACGCATTGCGTTTTTACCATCCTTGGTTTGCGACTCAGTCCACCCCTTACCATTGTCCTTATTAAAATTAAATATTGAGTCTTTCATCTTGGTCGTACGACCACCTGTCCGACAAAGCGGGCTTAGCGGCCCAGTATTAAATACGGATAAAGAGCCGCCCGCCACAGCAGTGCCCCTTACTGCAGTAAGGCCATAAATACTTCCCGAGGTGGCTTGGTATCGGGAAGGCTCCGTTCGAATACAGCCGAATATATACCCTGGCTGCAAATCGTCCGATAGGCACTGTCCGTATAGCACCCAGGATTAAGATGTTGGTATTTCTTCAGCTAAGCCCTCACAAAAACGGCAAGGTGACTACCGTAGTGAGGGGGAAACGTGGTATGATAGGAATTCCAACGGCCACGATAAAGAGTTCCGAATGATCCCGAAGGGCCTTTCCCAAATGAGCGGAAACGCAGCAAACTACGCCGACTATCTGGAGTATGGGCAGGTAGGCGGATGCTAAAGGAACCATTGGCTGCCATTCAACGATGAGTCCTACTCTGAAGAAGTTGCGCAGACCGATAACCTCTTGGACAGCAGGTGGGGGGACACAAGGGGTTGATAAGCGCAATTCACAGCTTCCGCAATTGTCAACCTCACCTATGTGGGGCGAATCCTGTTGTATCATACACAAATTTAGCAGGCGAGGCTCTGGCGGCCCCAATTTCCTGACGAAAAGGAGGGGGAGGGTGGCCTAGAAGGATCGATGCAGTCATATTAATTCGGAATTAAATACTTCAATGGTGCTTGTTACCGCACTGTCGGATCTATATCCGGCAAAGGACCATCAACATTGATAACACTCCCCATAACCTTTGAGGGAGTGTCTTTATCGCTACAACAGTAACTGCAGGTGAGTATAGGTGTATATATTTTCAAGGTTGACATCGCCTAACCTTGGGGCTGATATTAAAGTGAAGCAGATTATATTGTATAGAATGAGGGGTGATAAATGCTAAGCCGCCACTACTTCCCAAAATAAATTCGGCATTCTTAACTTTATTATCGTAGACTTAAACCTCTTCGCATTTTAAATTCATAGATTTTTTTCAAAGTGGGCATGGTCGCCAACCGATTCCGATTATTATATAAAGTGTATACATATATGTATAATAGTAAAGACAACCTTCATGAAAAATTTCAATATGCTACCTTCACCG
Organism: Eurosta solidaginis; assembly: GCF_040869045.1. Classification (NCBI taxonomy): domain Eukaryota; kingdom Metazoa; phylum Arthropoda; class Insecta; order Diptera; family Tephritidae; genus Eurosta; species Eurosta solidaginis. The sequence goes on along the minus strand of NW_027137284.1, from coordinate 53,496 downwards.
GATTTTGATTTACGGCTTCTTCTAAATTTGGGAGGATTTTATCAATTTTTTTTTTTGTCGTAAAGTCAACACACATATCCAATTTCATTTCTACGTCCAACTTTGGCAAGGAATTATAGCAAATTTCAAAATTTCGATATTGATTTTTTTCAAAATGGGCGTGGTCGCCAACCGATTCCATTTATTTCCACAAGGTGTATATATAAAAGTAAAGGCAACCTTCATACCAAATTTCAATATAATTTCAACAATTGCCGCCTTTTATACTCTTGGATTTCAACGTTCGCATCTTCTAGGCGCTTCCAGAATCTACTAGTCCAGCAGCTCTCAAACTTCTCAGCTGTAACTACAATTGCACAATTTTATAGTTTTTCTCATTGCATACTTATAAGAGTATCTCAGATATATGCATGTGTTTGTGCATTGACTCTCCGCTGCTCGTATACGTACATGGTACATATGTGGAGACGCAATTATTGTTTCGTTTATGTAGATACATAGTGATTGATCTATGGATGTGAATTCACGTCACTGCTTAGCATCGGCTTAGAGACGATAGCATCGCTCAGTGCTGCTAACATTCGTTACAATATCTTTAAAGTATATAAGTAAATTATGTCAACATTCAACTCCAGTAATGATATAGTGCAACAAAAGACAAAAAAAGAAAATTTCAAAATGGGCGTGGCTCCGCCCTTTTTCATTTAATTTGTCTAGGATACTTTTAATGCCATAAGTCGAACAAAAACTTACCAATCCTTGTGAAATTTGGTACGGGCTTAGACTCTAGGCCGATAACTGTTTTCTGTGAAAAAAGGCGAAATCGGTTTAAGCCACACCCAGTTTTTATACACAGTCGACCGTCTGTCCTTTCGCTCGGCCGTTAACACGATAACTTGAGCAAAAATCGATATATCTTTACTAAACTCAGTTCACGTAATTATCTGAACTCAGTTTGTATTGGTATAAAAAATGGCTGAAATCCCACTATGACCACGCCCACTTTTTCGACATCGAAAATTACGAAAAATGAAAAAAATTCCATAATTCTATACCAAATACGAAAAAAGGGATGAAACATGGCAATTGGATTGGCTTATTGACGCAAAATATAACTTTAGAAAAAAACTTTGTAAAATGGGTGTGACACCTACCATATTAAATAGAAGAAAATGAAAAAGTTCTGCAGGGCGAAATCAAAAGCCTTTGGAATCTTGGCAGGTATTCTGTTCGTGGTATTACATATGTATATAAATAAATTAGCGGTACCCGGAAGATGGTGGTGTGGGTCACCCTGGTCCACATTTTGGTCGATATCTCGAAAACGCCTTCACATATAAAACTACCACCACTACTTTTTAAAACCCTCCTTAATACCTTTAATTTGATACCTATATCGTACAAACACATTATAGAGTCACCCCTGGGCCACCTTTATGGCGGTAAAGTGCTGTTGGATTCGAAAAAATGCGCGAGCGCTTTCTGCCGTCAATATGTAATGCATTCTACGGTCGACAAAGATAGATGGAGGGCCAACAGACACGCACATAAACATAAATTCAGCGCGTCACCAATTACCATCACCGCCAGAGTGGTTGAAGATGCCATTGGTCACGCTAAACCATCCAAAGCAGTGGGCCCAGACGGCATAGCCATGCCGATGCTTAAAAGCCTGGGGAAAGAGGGTTTCAAATACTTAGCACATGTATTCAACCTGTCTCTTTCCACCTTTGTCATACCCGAAAAATGGAAAATGGCCAAGGTGGTCCCGCTACTAAAGCCTGGGAAACCAGCTAACATAGGAGAGTCGTATCATTCGATATCTCTCCTATCGCCAGTAGCAAGGACGCTTGAAGCCATTTTGCTCTCCTGCTTCCAAGCAAATTTGCAGCTAGCCTCTCATCAGCATGGCTTCAGAAAACTCCATAGCATCACCACCGCGCTAAATGTCATCAGCACGCAGACAAATTGCGATTTAAATCAAAACCCCCACCATAGAACTGCACTCGTAGCGCTAGACCTATCAAAAGCTTTTGATACGGTCAACCATGGCACGTTACTGCATGACCTGGAAGGGTCTACCCTTCCCCCATGTCTTAAAAGGTGGACCGCAAATTATCTGGGTGGTCGGCAGGCATCGGAGCAATTTAGAAACGAAACATCAAAGCCAAGAAGATTTAAACAAGGGGTGCCACAGGGTGGTGTTCTATCCCCAATTTTGTTTAATTTCTACATATCTAAGCAACCTTCACCACCAGAAGGAGTCACTATCGTTTCATACGCCGATGACTGCACAATAATGGCCAAAGGCCCAGGCCCACAGATCGATGAGCTCTGCAACAGAATAAACAGCTACCTCCCTGATCTCTCCAGTTTTTTCGCCTCGCGAAACCTGGCATTATCACCGACTAAATCATACGTGACCCTATTTACAACTTGGACATCCCAAATGTCGACCATTTTGAACATCCATGTCGATGGCACTACGCTACCGACTGTCCTACACCCCAAAATCTTGGGTGTGACGTTTGATCAGGATGTAAATTTTGGTGAGCACGCATCCGCAACTGTTCCGAAAATCCAGAGCCGTAATAAAATCCTCAAATCCCTTGCTGGCAGTACCTGGGGAAAAGATAAAAAAAAACGCTCATTACTACATACAAAGCAATTGGCCAGCCGTCTACGGGCTACGCGTCACCCATATGTTCGTCAAGCCTAAAAATTACCCACTGGAAGAAGCTACAGGCCTGCCAAAATACTGCTCTCAGAATCGCCACGGGCTGCCTTTTTATGTCCCCAGAACACCATCTACATAATGAGGCGAGAATACTCCCCATCAGGGCGAGAAATGAGATGCTAACCAAACAGTGACTGTTGAATACCCAGAAACCTGGGCATCCAAACAGGCATCTGATTGATGAGCCAACACCGCCTAGGGGCTTAAGGAGTCATCTACGTAAGCATTTTGAGAAAATACGGCACCTGAGAACCCAGCCGTATGAAGCAAAAAAACACAAGCAGGTCCTTGGTGAACTCCACAAAGAGGCGCCGTACCTTTATGTCAGGAATTGCCCGGTGAATCCAGTTCTCGAACAAAAGTACCCAAAACTTGTGGAAGAGGAACGCATACTCCCCAAGGAAACGCGTGTCACTCTTGCACAACTTCGTTCTGGATAGGTACTGTAACAGGTTAAACTCTTACCTATCCAGAATCAACCCCGACATACAAAATGTATGCCCCGCTTGCAATGTGTCCCCACATGACACCGACCATCTCTTTAATTGTAATGTAGAACCAACGCCTCTAACACCGCTTTCATTATGGTCCACCCCTGTTGAAACAGAAAGTTTCCTTGGACTCCCGTTAGAGGATATTGATGGCAATTTGTAATCGGTCGCGGCTGTTAGGTGAGGCGAAGCACTGCTACAACAACAACAACAACAGGGAGGGAGTGAAAAGTGGCGAAGTGTCAACCACGTAAGTGTGAGATAAGCCAAAGGGAGATGGGCTGTGCTCAGGCCAAGTGGGTCACTGCCGGCAAACAGTGAGCGGCCTATTAATTTAGGTTAGCTGCGAATACTCAAATAAGCAGCCACTGACCAAGAGCGGCTGGCGAGGAGGGTTTGGCTTAAAAGGCCTCATGCACCCTGTGAACCCCCAGTGACGGGGCGAGTACATGCCGCCCGTAACTTAAGCATCCACAACCCACATCGAGGCTGCTCCGAGGGAATACCTGCCCAAGATAGGGAGGCAACTACGCGGCGAGGGATACAAATTAACGAAGTAAAAAAGCTCAATTCTTAATTATTAATAAAGCTCATATTTGATTTGGATATGTTTGTTAAGGGATGGCGAGTGTGGCATTCGGAAATCTTAGTACACGGCGTGACACCCCGTCAAAACGACTTTCCGCCTAATGTGACATTCGTCTCCGTCCCGTTAAAACTTTGGCAGGCCTTGGGGTACGTTCGAAGTCCATCACCATTAAGTTGTTGGTGCAGTTTCGGTTGAGATTCTCCCGATTAACGCTGATCTGGCAGTTTTCATAAGGAACTGCGTCAAACTTCACGTGGCCTCCCTGCCTTCGCATAGACAACCACGGGATCATTCAAGGTGACTGTACATCCGGACTAAGATAGCGGCCCCAAGTGGGGACCCAATCACATAAATGATGAACCAAAATAAAAATAAAAATCAAGATAGGGAAGGTACGTTCAACCCATTTATGGGACGAAAGCTACCACGCTCCCCAGAAGGACCTGGTCTATCGGCCGTAGGTCAAAACTTCGTCGCACACGGGGAAAAAACAAAAGGAGCGGAAGCCAACGGCAGGAAAAAAGCTTCTCCGGCTGTTACTCCAAGGGCAAGACAGGAGAAGGCTAATACAGGCACTCCTTCATTAAGTGACCTCACTAAGAAGGCTGCAGAAGATCTTCAAAATAAATTCTCAGGCCTCAGGAGGGATCGAAAACAAGATGACCAAGCTAGGGAGATAAATTGATGATCTTTGTGAGTTTTTTAAAGGGCGTAATAATAAACAAGCTGAAATTAAGCGCTTAGCCTCCATAATCAAGGCATTGTACATAGAGTCAGCGCTGGAGGTCCTAGGAGGACTTATAGAAGAAAATAATTTCGAATGACACGGCTAAAGATGGAAGCTCGTCACCCCCAGGAAAGAGTCCGAAGAAGAATTCGACAAGGGAAAATCAAGTAGCCAATCCCAGGATCTTAGCCAAGGACATTACGCCAAGGCATGAGGAGAGTCACAAGCGAGTAAAATCGCAAGCGTCACTGAACCAGAAAAAGGACGAAAGAATAATAGTCGCCACTCAAAAGTCGGGAGAGTGGCAGGTAGCCAAACCCAAAAAGGCGAATAGGAAGAAAATGATTAAAGTCAGGCCGGATGCAATAATAATTTCGAAGGCTGGAGATGCTACGTATGCTGACATACTGCGAGAAGTGAGGAGTTCGATGAACTAAAAGACCTAGGGGGTGATGTCAAAATTATTAGGAGAACGGCAAAAGGAGTTTTGTTGATGCAGCTAAAAAGAGCTCAAGAGGGAAAAACAAGCACGTACCAAGCGGAGATTGAAGCAGTGCTAAAGGAGTCAGCGAAGGTCACAGCAAAATCTCAAATGATCACGCTACAGTTCAGAGACCTCGATGAAATAACTTCGTGATGCGATCCATCAGCAATGTAGGATAGAACGGCCTGATTCTACTGCCATAAAAAGTTTACGTACAGGGTACAGCGCTACAAAGTCGGCACTTGTAGGCCTTACAGCGGATGATGGTAAAGTTGTTCTAAAGGCGCAAAGAAGAAGAGTATGCTGGGTATCTTGTCGAATTAGAGAGGTGAAACAGTAGAGATATTTGTTATAGGTGCTGAGCCTATGGACATATAGCCCAGAAGTGTAAAGAGACTATAGATAGGTCAAAACTTTGCAGGAAATGCGGTCAGGAGGGACACAAGGCCGTAAACTGCTCCAACGTACCGAAATGTGCGTTATGTGGGGGAGAACATTCGGCAGGCAGTTTTAGATGCCCACAACGGGAAGGAAGCAGCCAGATTGCCTTATGAGAAACCACTGTGAACCGGCCCAAGACCTCTTATCCCAAACAATGTTGAAGGAGGATTTGACTTAGCGGTACTCTCTGATCCATACAAAAATAAGCAGGAGCAAGGCTGGCTCACGGACACGGCTGGAAAAGCCTCAATTTGGATACCAGGAAGACTTCTTCCGCAATAAAAGATGGCACCAACAGTATCAGGATTCACGTGGGCACAAATCAAAGGAATATACATTTTTAGTTGCTATGCACCTCCGAGCATGAGTAGCACAGAGTTTGAGAACATGATTCTTGGGATGACCATAGAAGCACAGGGTAAACACCCGCTTATAATATGTGGAGACTTCAATGCATGGTCAACTGTATGGAGTAGTAGTAGAACTACCAATAGAGGAAGAGTTCTTCTCGAAAGCCTTACACCTTTGAGGCTAGAACTTCTAAATGAAGCAGGGAAATATACATTCGACACTGGCAATAGACGCTCCATTATAGATCTCACGTTTGCTAGTAGCGAAATAGCGAGACGAGCAAAATGTTCCATCAGTAACGTCTACACACACAGCGACCACAAAGCTATTAGCCTAGAGCTAGTAGAAACTGCACCAAGGAACGCCTCCAACCAACTGCAAACAATAAGATGGAAACAACACCTTTTTGAACCAGAAGTATTTGATGTTATATGGAACGATGCCGTAATACGAAGGACACATGCGGAAGATCTTTCGTTTCAAATATCTAAGTCATTAGGTATGTCGTGTAATGCTGCCATGCCCAGAAGTCGCGCAAAAGTAAATCGGACTCCGGTATATTGGTGGTACGAGGAAATAGTGGAGGAGCGTAGAAAATGCCACAAGGTACGGCGAAGGGCACAGAGGTCACGTTCGTCTACACGATATGATGTGCTAGCCCATAAAACGACGCTTAAAACTACTATAAAAAGAGCAAGAGAGCCTGCTTCAAGGAACTGATGGATAGTGCTGATCTTGATCCTTGGGGATTGGCTTACAGAACGGTGATGGCGAAAAATAAGGGCGGAAGTCAGAGCAGCCTACATGCCCGATACTAATGAGAAGAATCGTAGAAGCTCTTTTTCCGACACAAGATAACCGGACCTATCAAAGTTAGGTTCTCGAAGGAATGGAAATCCCAGAAATAGAGCAGGAGGTACTAGATGCAACACAAAGAGTTGCGGACGGTAAGTCTCCAGAACCTGATGGAGTGCCAATTATAGCTATTAAATCAGCGATAAGGTCTAGAACATCGGTATTTTCGGATCTCTTCGACGCCTGTTTCCAAGAAGAGGTCTTGCCCCGCACACGGAAACGTCAAAGGCTGGTTCTATTGCTGAAACATGGTAAGATGCAAGACCAGCCATCTTCATGCAGGCCACTTTGTATGTTGGATTCAATAGGAAAGATTCTCGAACGTATTATTAGTGGGCGTCTGCAGCAGACCCTGGAAAGCCCAGGGGGCTTGTCAAATAGTCAGTTTGGATTTCGAAAATCGAGATCCATGATAGATGCAATACAAACAGTTGTCAATATAGCCTGCGGAGCCATAACCGGAGGCCAAAGTAAAAGGAAGCTCTGTGCACTGATAACTTTGGATATTAGAAATGCTTTTAACACCGCGAACTGGATGCGCTACGAAACTTTGGCACACCTGCTTCCCTGCTCCGAATAATTGGTCAGAGTACTCCTTTTTGAGGGTCCAAGAAAGCACAACATCACGGGCGGTGTCCCTCAGGGATCTGTTCTAGGTCCAACTCCTTGGAATGCGATGTACGACTGGGTGCTACAAATCGACCTTCCCGGAGGCACGGAAATTTTCGGCTATGCAGATGATATTGTCGTAGTAGCAGTGGCCAAGAAATTTGATCTGCTCCAAGCATTATGTAATGACGCCGTGGGAAGAATAACGGAATGGTTGACAAACATGAAGCTGGAGATGGCTAGCAATAAGACAGAAGTGGTTCTGGTAAGCTCAAAGCGGACTGTGGATGAGGTGGTCCTAACCATAGGAGATTATCAAATAAATTCAAAGCCTTCCTTGAAATATCTAGGAGTAATCATTAACTCAAAACTAACTTTTAGGGAGCACTTCAGGACGGTGGGGGAGAAAGTTTCTAGAGTTAGTGGAGCCTTAACGCGAATAATCCCCAACATCGGCGGCCCAAGCGAAGCTACCCGTCAGCTATTATCCAACGTAACCAGCTCTATAATATTTTATGCTGCACCAGTATGGCACTGATCTAAAATGGTCCACCAAAAAGATATACTAGCAGCCTACCGCATTACTGCTATACGAATAGCACGTGCTTATCGGATGGTGTCCGACGACGCGATCCATGTTTTATCCAGGAAAATCCCAATAGATCTACTCTCAGGTGAAATGGTCGATCTGTATGGCATTGAAGATGCTGGTGGCAAGAACGGTGGGAAGATTCGAGAAAAGGGCGCTGGACCTTCATGCTAGTCCGGAATATAGCGGAATGGTACGAGCGAAAACACGGCGAACTTAATTACCACCTCACACAGATATTGAGCGGGCACGTCGGCTTCAAGGAATATCTACATAAGCACGGGATAGAGGAGGATCCTTTCTGTCCAAACTGTCCCTCCGAATTGGAAAGCACAGAACATGTAATGTTTCACTGCCCTCGTTTTCACGGCGAAAGACTGTCTGTAAACAGAGCTTTTAGGGAGGAGCCTTCCATTAGGAATTTAGTTCCACGAATGTGCGGACAAATAGATTGTTGGATTGCTAAGACTCCGGATTTCTCCAAGGTGCTAAAGGGAGGTAACGCTAAGACTCCGGTTTTCTCGGAGGTGCCAAAGTGAGATAACGCTAAGACTCCGGCTGTTCCCGAGAAGATGAGTGATGTAAAAGCAGTCACTGACTGTGGCGCTGGTTGAACGTAGCAACACTTTCGAACATATGATTACTGAAAGGTGGAGATCCCTAGAAAGGGAGCATATTACCTTAATGCTCAAGATGATGTGGGAACAAGAAAGTAAGCCCCTACCAACCTTTGATAGCGTGCGACCTTGCAAAGGCAAGGCACGAACGCGCGGTTCGAAGTGGTGGATAAAGCGCAATTCCCGAGGGCACCAAAAGTTAAAGTATGAATATTATGCATGATGAAGTCAGAAGATACGCTGCACAGCATTAACGACCTGGGAAAAGAAGTCCCGAGGATAACGATCGTAATCTGCAACAAGTGGGAGAGACTGAAGAGGGCCTCGAAAGCCTTATACCAAAAGGGCAAGAGGAGGACGAGCACGTCACGTCGAAGGTGTTGGAGGGGACAAACGGCCCAATATTGCTGCGAGTCTTACATATAAACCTCCAACACAGTAAAGTGGTGTCGAAGGAACTATTTTGGAGCGTTATTTTGACGTCGCGCTGATCGGTAGGACGGGGGTTCTGGGCTCAGCACGCGCGGATTTGGCGTTTACTACGCGCAAGCGGAAGAAAGGGTGCGAGCTGCAGTTATGGAGGAAAGAGCTGTATTCATATATGCTGCCTAATTACAACACTGAGGACCTCGCAGTAGTGGCCATTGAGCAGAAGAATAAGCAGGCATTTATCTTGGTATCCTGCTACATGGCCCATACTGCGGAGGTTCCACCGATGGAGTGCAGGAAGAAGGGCGCTGATCATGGGCGCGGATACAAATGCGCACCACAGTGCGTGGGGGGGGACGAATTAGAGAGGCGAATCTCTATATTGTAACATGCTGCAAACCAATTTGCAGATAGCCAACAGGGGAGTGTCCCTACATACATTGGTCTAACACCCAGCAACGTTCTTCATATTACATTGAGTTCTCAACGTGATATATCAAGGTATGATTGGATGGTTCTAGAAAGACCATCTTTCTCCAACCATTAGTATATCAGCTTCAGAATCCCCTCAGGAGGGTAGAGAAGGGGGAACCTTTAGAAACCCTAGATCAACGAAATGGACGAAATTCCAGAGCATGATATTGCAACTTTTTTGTCGAAGTTGATGGAAATTGTTCAGCATCTTCGTGATCAGGGCGATGATTATGTCAAAAGTTATGATTTCATTGCCGGCAGAATACAATCATTTTCATAGTGCTTGGGAATCGGTGCGATCAGATGATCAGAATCTTAATACATTGAGAGCTGCACTTATGGCAGAGGAAATTCGTTTGGGTGCTGAAGAAAAAATAAAAGTTGAGGCTTTTGTGGCAAGACATCCGAACGGGCAAAGCATGAAGAAGCAACATAACAAAAACAGCAAAACAATAAGCAAAGGTGAATGTTTTAAATGTGGGTCAAAAGAACATTTTAAATGGAACTGTCTGCAAGTTGGAAAACCGGCAAAGAATGTAATTCAAGGTAAGAATGTGGAAGCGCTGGTGTGTGGAGTAAATGTGAACGGTAAGCAAGATAGGTGGGTACTTGATTCAGGAGCAACTAATAATATGAGCAAGCGGCGTCATTGATTTGTGAGTTTTCAACACTACAATGATATCGTTAGAGTTGGAGACGGGCGTGCAATTAAAGCAGCAGGAAAAGGTGATATAAATATTTTAGTTAATGACGGGCAAAAATGGGTCCAAAAAGTTTTGAAGAATGTGCTTTATGTGCCAGACATTCATTAGAATTTATTTTCTCAAATAAAAGCACTAGATCGGGGTTTTAGTTTTCAATCAGACAGCGGCAACTGCAAATTTGTCAGAAATGATGGGAGTACTGTAGCTGTAGGTGTGCGAAATGGAAAATTGTTTCAAATGCTGATAAAGGTTCCAGAAAGTAGCATGGTAGATATTGCAGCAAGTGATAAGTTTTTTTGGCGTACATGGCATGATCGACTGTGTCATCAGAATGCAGCACATGTAAGGCTGTTTCTCAAAGGTGTCAATGTGGATTTCATTGAAGAGGATTTTACGTGTGAAGGGTGTATTCTGGGTAAGCAACATCGAGGAAGCTTTAAATTGCGTGAATCAAGATCAAAAAGCTGTGGAGAACTTTGTTTTGCAGATGTATGTGGTCCAATGCAAGAAAAATCGATTGGTGGGGCTAAGTATTTTTTACTCATTAAAGATGACTATTCGCATTTTCGTTTTGTGTATTTTCTGAAACAGAAATCAGTAGCAGCTGGTGCTATTAAAAGTTTTTTGATGCAAGCTGAGAAAATTGATAAACAAGTAATCAAACGAATTCGTACAGATAACGGATGTGAATTTGTCAATGACGAGTTGACCAAGATTTTTGATCAGTTTGGAGTTCATCACTGTTCGCATTTCTCTCTCAGCACCGCCATTTTGCTGCGGAGTATATGGCGCGGTACGTTCATGCTTGAGCTAGCGCGAACGATGCTTTATGCCAAAGAAATGCAGCTTAAGTTTTGGGCAGAAGCTGTCAAGGGGAACTAGTACGGTGGTGAATAAGACACCTTATGACTTATGGTATGGTCACTCTGCAAAGTTTAAGCATATGAGAAGTTTTGGTGAGGAGGCCTCTGTGCATATACCCAAGGAAAAGAGGCGTAAGTTAAATGATAAATCGTGGAAAGGAATTTTCGTCGTATATGCTGACAATCACAGAACGTATAGAGTTTGGAATCCAGAAAGTCAAAAGGTTGAAATTTCGTGTAATGTGGAATTCCTTTCGGAAACAGTGACTCTAAAGGGGCAAACAGATGAACTGCCAAAACAATTTTTGGACAACTTGAACGCTGAAAAGAGTGAATAAGACGAGATTAAGCAAAATGAAGAGCTTGTTGAGGATGTATTTTATGATGCAATAAATGAGAACAACAACAAGAATAACAACGATAAAAACTGTATAGCACAACTTTTACGCAGCACAACAAATTTGTGGCATACGGCAGCTATCAGAGCTGATGAAGAATGAAATCATTTGTTTTTGAAATTAGAGCTTTTCTACAATCAGTATTTCATAATTTTTTCTTCATACGAGAATTATGCTTTCATTTTTTTAATTCTACAATCATGCAGAGAAATAAGGATTTCATTCAGCACCGCATGCAATTGAAAAGAATGCCAAATCAGACTGCAGAAATAAATGTACTGAAATCAATAAGTGCACTCAGGTGATTTCACATTTTTGGTGTGTGAAGTCATGCATTCAATACCAATCACTTGCTATAAAAATGCATAAATAGTACCTAAAATAGTACGAAAAAATGTTAAGTTCCATTTTATGAAAGCTTAGTTTTAAAATTTGGTTGAAAAATTTGTTATGAAGATAATTAGCGTGAGAAGAGTTAAAACAACTTGCTCAAGAGCATTAAGCATGACAGTTTTAAAAATGTCGAGTTATATTGAAAAAGTATCATTCCGGCAAGTTGAACATTCCTGTCTTTCATATAAAATTTTTTTTTGGAGTTGCTGATATAGTGATTTTTTTACTTGGGCATATTGAATTAACCCTCGGAGCATATTTGGTGATTCATTTTGTTAGGTTTTTTAACAAATTTTGCTCGCTTTTTTCGAAGGAGCCCTTGAATTCGCTCTCACAGCTTTAAAAAAATAAAGCTAAATGGAAAATAAATGCTTATCAAAATTTTTTTTTGGAAATTGTCATAGACAAAGTGCAAAACAACCCAAATAACACAAATCGCAAACGTAAGATTTTACAGCTCTGAACCCCAGACACCCCGCTCTATACATAAAAATCATACATTTTTTATTTGAACTTTAATTTTGCAAAATAACGGTTAAATAAAATGTTGCTTTCACAAATGCTATAAACTCTTTCAGTAAGCAGAAGCATTTTTTAATTTAGAAAAATTATTAATTACCTTCTCATGGTAAAAATTGGAAAAGAAAAAGTTGTATACAGTAAGTTTTCTACCCAACTGTAAAGTTTGCATTATCAGTTTCAATCAATTTCTTTTTTCCCCGTGATCATTTTGATACATTTTATCTCGATTAGTTTATGCCAATACGATGCAGAGTGACAGATGAAACCAGCAACCTTATTATCTTGGGTAAAATGGATATATCCAAAATTTCACATCACTTGCGCACCATACAACAACATATGGCACATTTATATAAAAATCTGTGAAAATCGGCGTGATATCGAGCAATCTCTTTAAGTGGGTGTAAACTATTTACTTTCCTGCAAAATTTCTAAACTGTACCTACTTGCTAAGAACCATGGATCTTGCTGATCTTGGCATTCTTTATTTACGTAGTTTTTTTTGTGCTTTTTTTCATATAAAAAAGTTTCTTGCACTTTTAATGTTTTTTATGTTATTAGTAAAAATATATATATGGTCAAAATTTCCCACTGCCACGTTACAGTCGTACTTTGTTTAAGCTTAAAACTATCAGAGTATATACTAAATGAATAATCTACTAGGCACGTATAAAGAGACCGATGAATAGCATTGCATTTATATTGGCATTTATTTATATCTGTTATAAATTTAAAGTTAAGCCGTTTTTAGTTGCACTGCCACGTTACGTAATTTCGGAAGTGGTTTTGGATGTTATGGGAAGTTTTGTGAAAAATCTGCGAATCTACGAATCTGATAATATTCCCTGTTTTATGCGTCATGGGAAAAAGAGGAATCTGTTTGCGTAAAAGCTCATTACAGCATACGTTATAAATATATTTTTGAGCACTGCCACGTTACAACATATCACTGCCACGTTACACGTACGATTTTTTGAGAAAACGCTATTGCGGAAAGTGAATAGATACTCAAAAATATATATAACTTCTAACGACTTGCACTCAATTATGCTAATTATGCTATTAAGCTGCATACACAAAACGTTCCAAAAATATAACTAACAAATTTATAAGCACTGGGCGTATGAGTAACATTGACTCTATGTATTTCCATTTGCTTTTTTATAGGAGTAAACGAATTGATTTAGTTGATAAATGAAGACAGGATGAGACTCTGTTTTTAGCTCCTCTTTTACAATATATATGACTTGCTCATGGAAGGGGCCAAACAAAAGTGAAACAATAACGGCTTTTTTATATGATTTATTTTTAAAATTTTCAAACTATTCTGAATGTATAGGTTAGCTATTCTAAGTACCTATACACAAATAATCTTATTTTAAAGAAATATTTATACAGGTTATTAGTTATATCCTTGTCTGGATGTATTAAAAGTAGCTATTTTATTATCTCGAACTTGTACCTGATGGGCGCTGGAAATATTTTGTATGGGCTTTGCTCTTGAAAACAGCGCTACAACTTGCAATTCAGCGTTAATCATTTCAATTTGATTGCTTGTTACTTCTTCAATCATAATTTTTGATGGAGTCATGTGGACTGCCTGTACAAAGTCAGATGCATTGTTGACGACTATACGACTATATCACGCGCTCTTACATGTTTTCGAACGATTGTTTTAATGGTTGCACCAATCCCGTCTACACAACCTTTGCCATGTGATGTTGCAAAGTAATTCCAAACAATTTTCATTCCAAATATTTCTTCAAAGTGAGGAATTAAAGCTGCAATATATTTTTTTTTGAATTGTGGGGATGGTCCGTCACTCCAAATTTTTAAAATTCTAACTGTACTTGGCAAATTTTTAAACAATATATACAAGTATGGAACAATAATGTCTTTTGTATGTGACAAATTGTTTGATACCAGCACCTTGGCAGTGAAGGTTTCGTTATAATATAAGCCACTGGTAAAAATTGAAAGCTGCCGCTGATTCCAGTGTGCACTTTGGACTTCATCTTGATTTTCGCAAACGAAATTCTCCGCAAAATCCACTTGCAACAGACCTTCTACGGCATAATTCACACTAAGAGCTCTTGGGCGATCATGAACATTAAATACTTCGGACTGCTCGCATTTGTTAAAACTATGTATTAAAAATTGCGCCGACAAGCCAGATATATATGCAACAAGATCAGTTAGATTTCCACTTTTCTGCCGTCTTTCAGTCCGATTTACACCATCGTTTTTCGTCCATTTCATCCATGATACTTGCATATCGAGATCAGCAGTCAATTTCGGTACTCGCTATACCAGCAGTCCATTGAAGGTATATCACACAAGAACTGCAATACAAAACCATTTTCTTAATCTGATACGTGGGCAACAAATTTATGTAAAGCAGAGACGGCATCTATGAAATTAGCATGGTATGAGCATAAGCACATGTTGTGTGGCAATTCTTTTATAAGCTTGACATGATCCGGTCGATGCCTTAGGAAAAAAGTAATTCCACACGTATCTTTATGGAAGGGGAAAGAAATTTTAAATCTAGTTTTTCCTTAACAAAGTGGAGTGGTCTTAAACAGTAAATAAAAATCACAGTACTTAGCTTTCCCCGAGTTGCCTTGTTCTTCATTAAATAGTGCACATGCTTCTCTGCAACTTAGTACCATATGCCTAGTGGGCAACAAGATTTTCTCGCCACTTTCGGACAGATATTCCTTCACATCTCGAATTCTGGGTGAGACTCGCGAAATATCATCACGCTCATAGAAAGCTATAATAGCTTTTTTGAGCATTAAGATATTTTGGTGGATCTTTTTTTGGGGCGGTGGTGGTAGAATACTAGTCTCCATGTACATTTTGTTGGCTTCACGCACGTTACTAAAAATTTTGGTCAGGACAGCTTTCCGCTTAGTTGTTGATTGGGGTACTGCGCGTTCTGCTTTCCTCACCGCCTTGCCGAATGTTTGTGAACAGTTATACCCTGTTAATTGAGTGTCACTCAAAACTGATCTGCTCCGTTTTTCCCCAGTACGATTTTTTTCACGAAACTTCTGTACCCTTTGGCGAATGTTCTCACGTCCTTTTTCGAGCACACTACTTATTGTTGTTTGCGGCATTTCATTTTCTTCATTATTCTTTTTTCGCCGGTAAAGTTTCGTACTCACAGCTCTTTTCTTTTTATACTCCTCAAATTTTCCGGTGCTTTTAAGCTTAGCTATGTAATTTTTATTTTGCTGAGCTTTATTTACACGAACCTGCGGTTTTATAATTAGTATGTTAGAATATACATAGTTAAATTATTAAAAAAAATCACTGCCACGTTACACATGATTGGCACATTTTATTCGATGCTACCTAATTTTATTAATGTGATTTCTAATGAGACCGAAAGATCGCGGATTATACTAAGAACACATACCAGTGAATTTTAAAAACAGCGGTCAATTTCGCCACAAAAAAAAAAATAGTTTTTTGCACTGCGACGTTACATATAATTTGCGACCTAAATATTTTAAGCCAAAAATGCATACCGGAGGTATATGGATACTTATCTAGTGTGATATACTATTTTGTTCTCTTAAAACTAGAAAATTCTGGAAAAAATAGGTCAAAATAATTTTATTTACCTTTTTTTCGATGCTGAAATTTTTTCCATTTTTTCAATTCGGAGATTAATTTTAAAAGAGTGAGAAATGTCAAATACAGACAATTTTAATTTCTTGAAATATAGTGTTACTAGATATTTTACGAAATAATCTTTCGTATCAAGTAACATTTCATACAGTATTTGTAAAATTAAAAAAAAAAATCCGATTTCACTTTTCGCGATTCTGGCCATATACGTACGCACCGTACAAGTTTCTGAGGTCTCCAAAACTAAGTTTTAGAAATTTTTTTTTAGTTTCCAAATAATAGCAACATATGCCGACAAATAAGTTAATGAATATGCCAACAAATGCTACAACTTACATTAGGGATGTCAATATTTTATAATTTCGGAACCCCGAGAATTTCGGGATCTTGTATTGTAATTAATACCGGGGTTAGATATTCTTTAGATTTCAAAAACCTAACCTACGAAAGTGCACAATATTATTTAGGATAAACTTTTATACATCAAATTATAAGGGTTAAAATTTATTCAGAAATAAAAAGGTTACAAACTTCTGTTGTTATATCGGCCTACTGATTTGTAAGATCGCGGGTTCGAATCGAGGTCAAGGCCTAACAATAATTGCTTATCATTATTATTGTTATGATAAATTTTTTCTTAATTGAAACAATTTTTAAATTAGAATAGAAGAAAGAAAAAAGAAAGTCCAATTTTCACATCCATTCTGCAACAGATGTCGTAGTGTTTTGAATATCAATTGGCACGAACCAGAATAGAAGTAGGATTAATGAAGACAAACAAAAAACCGCTGTGAATGCTGAATGGTTATAGCAGCGGCGCCTAAACGTTGCCGATGAAGGAATTTAGCAGTTCCCGAAATGGATCTATACAACGAGCTTTGGCAGTTGTCTAAATTTTTTCTTTCTTCTATTCTAATTTAAAAATTTTTTCAATTAAGAACAAATTTATCATAACAATAATAATGATAAACAATTATTGTTAGGCCTTGAGCTCGATTCGAACCCGCGATCTTACAAATCAGTAGGCCGATATAACAACAAAAATTGTTAATACATCCCAGAGCACGGGGAAAAAGTGTCAATAAAATATGACACTATGGCAGCATTGCCATCAAACAAGTCCAATTTTCACATCCATTCTGCAACAGATGTCGCAGTGTTGTGAATATCAATTGGCACGAACCAGAATAAAAGTAGGATTAATGAAGACAAACAAAAAACCGCTGTAATGGCTGAATGGTTATAGCAGCGGTGCCTAAACGTTGCCGATGAAGGAATTTAGCATTTCCCGAAATGGATCTATACAACGAGCTTTGGCAGTTGTATAGATTTTTTCTTTCTTCTATTCTAATTTAGAAATTTTTTCAATTAAGAAAAAAATTTTCATAACAATAATAATGATAAAAAATTATTGATAGGCCTTGAGCTCGATTCGAACCCGCGATGTTTCAAACTTCGGTGCATAACATTTTCAATTCAAACATTAGGGCGGGTCGATTTAAAAATCGCTCATTGCTCTGTGAAGATCGTATTCTAGGGATCAAAATAAGAAACTTTGCCGAAGAAATCATACCTCTAAAACGAATTTTGATGCCCCCCCCCCCCTTTGCGTCCAACTTTTGGGTAGGGTTAATTTCACGATCTGCAATTGTGTCACAGTGATACCTTCATTTTTTAAAACGGTTGAATAAAACACCCACTCAACTATGTTTACGACATGCAAATGCATCACAGCCATGCCTTGGTTTTAAAAGGGGGTTGTAAAAACGCTAATTTCTAATAATTTTTTTAATTTTTTTGCCTCCCCACAAATCGACCCGGCCTAATATACATTGTATAATAAGACCATAGTTTCTTGAGAACCTTTAATCTATTGTGATCTGATAAGTCAAAGAAATTTCATAACATCCTACTTATGTGTATGTTCTGCTTTTAATACTAAGCAACATTCAAAAACTTCAAAAAGTATTCCTACATTCAAATAAGTACTACTACTATAGGTTTGTATATATGTAGGATATTCAGTTCAAATAAAAGACTTCTTTGATTTTTAAGTTTTATTATAAGTAAAATACTTATCACTTATTTTGTAAACTATTTTTAAATTAATTAATATTCAGTTTAATTTTATCAATTCAGTTTTATTATTTCATTACACTCTTTAGAGCCTTTTTATGTTGCAATCTTTTCCTTTCACCGTCCGATCTGTACTGTCCGTTTTTTAATATTTGCATATCTCTTAACCTTTGTATTTCGTTCTTTTCGTTCGTTAAGTGTTTTTCATAAGGTGAGTACGCATCGTACGTCATTACTTAAGGTGAGTACGTCTATGTCAGTAATAGGTCAAACCACATTCAGCGCTACATTCGGCCATCCTGCTTTCATTCGTCCTCTAATGAATCGGCCCATTTCTTCATGTACTCCGCAACTGTCGAAGTCTTTCCCGGTCCCTCATGATCGCCTACCTTTTCTACCTCATAGCGACCGTGACTAAGTAGCTTAGTTATCCTATAGGGACCTAAAAACTTTGGTTTCAATTTTAATCCCGAACCAAATTGGGTTCTTTTAATCGCTACCAAATCGTTTAATTTGTAAACTGTTTCCTTTTTACGGCGAAGGTTATAACATCGGCGGTTTTCTTCCTGAATTTTTTTAATATTTTCTTTGGCTTGTCCACGTACTTCATCGCGATTTTCGTTCAATTCATCTACGGCTGCGTCTTCAAGAAATTCTTTCAACTGTGGCATGTCGGCCGTACGCATATCGAGTCCTGTTAATATTTTAAACGGGGACTGCTTTGTGCTACGTGCAGGCGTATTATTGATAAATTGTTGGATTCGTTCTATGTGTTTGTACCAACTACACGGGGTTGATACGCACAGTTTTGATAGCATAGTTATGACGACCTTATGCATCCTCTCGACCTGTCCGTTTCCCCGAGGAACACCAGTGGTTATCAGCAAATGCTGGATATGTTCACCCTCGCAATATTCCTTAAATAAGTTGGATGTAAAGGCTGCACCCCTATCTGTAATTATGCGTCTGGGATTGCCAAACACCGCTGCCTGTTTCTTCAACCTTTCTACTACAACTTCTGCTCCCGTATTCTTTGTTGGGTATAGCCATACGAATTTGCTAAAAGCATCGACTACCACTAAAATGTAGTTATACGACTTACTGGTCGCTTCCAATGGTCCTACGTGATATAAATGGTATGTATTTAAAGGTGTATCTTCCTTATCAATGGCATCTAAAAACCCTTCTTTCCTCCCTAACTTTCCTTCACTGACTATGCATTCAACACAGCTTCGAACTATCTGTTCAACTTTAGTATTGACTTGGGGAATATAATATAATTTCTCTAGCATGAGTTGGGTTTTCTTTATTGAGAAATGTCCCTGTCTATGTGCTAGCTTAATAATCTCATCTTCCATAGTCTTTGGTATAACTATTAGTGCCTTATCTGGGTTCTTAAAAAGGATATCATATTGTATGTAATAATCTTCATAACTATCCTTTTCCAAAATTTTTCGGATGGCTTTCGTCCACTCATCTTTGAGTTGTGCTTGCTTCAGTCGAAACTTTAGTGAGTCTTCTAACATTAAGCAATACACCCTACTTAATGCATCCACATGTAACATTTTAGATCCTGCCCTGTGCTCAATTTCATAATTGAAATCCTGAAGAAACAATGCCCACCTCGCAACCTTCGGTGGTACGTCATTTCTTTTAAGGGTCATTGTAAATGCGTTACAGTCAGTAACGATTTTAAATTTAATTCCTAACAAGTAAATTCTCCACTCCTTTAACGCCTCAATAATCGCTAGTACCTCTAGCTCATACGATGGGTAATTTTCTTCCACAGGTTTAGTTTTACGGCTCCTGTATTGCACCGGGTGCAGCTGCTGATCGTCGGGATCTTTTTGAAGCAATATGGCTCCATACCCGAATTTGCTTGCATCCGTATGAACTTCGGTTACTGCGTTTTGTGAGAAGAGTCGTAATACATTTGCTCTCTGCAATTGGGTTTTTAATTGCTCGAAAGCGGCAACTTCTTCATTTCCTAGCTTAAATTCTGCATCTTTCCTCAAAAGGTTTGATAAAGGCCTAGCTATTGTTGCAAAACCCTCTACAAAACGACGGAAATAGGACGTTAATCCTAGAAACCTCTGTAAACTCTTTCTGTCTCTGGGCAGAGGAAAGTTTCGTACCGCAGCAGTCTTCTCGTCTGATATCTTTACCGTGCCATTCTCAATGATGTAGCCCAAAAACTCGACTCTTCGTTTTAAGAACATACACTTTTTCCACTTTATTTGTAATCCATATGACGCACTAACCTGCAGAACCTCTTTTAATTTGTCCATTCCTTCAGCTTCGTCTATTGAGGGAATTATCAGATAATCCATGTACGTGATCACTTTCCCTTTTGCGATTAAATCTCTGAAAACTGCATTCACATACCTACAAAAAACCGCAGGAGAGTTTGAAATACCGAACGGAACTACCCGAAATTCATACTGGCCGGTTGTAGTAACAAAGGAAGTGTACTTTCGAGATAAAGGATCCACCGGTACATGAAAGAAACCGTTGGACAAATCTAACGGGGTGAAAACACGGCTACCTTGAAGTCTATCCAATACATCATCCATTAATATCATAGGGAAATTGTCTCTTATGATTTTTTTATTTAGTTGCCTATAATCGCAGCATAAGCGTTCGCTTCCATCCTTTTTAGGTACAACTACCACTTGGGCAGCGTAATTGGAATTACTAACTTGTATTATTTCCTCTTTTAACCATTCTTCTACTTGCTTATCAACAAAACAACGATCGTTAAAGGGAATACGTCTTGGTCGCTGATAAAATGGGACATCGTCGGATAGAACGATTTCCATTTTAACGGGTGCTACTAAATTTCCTATAGGTTTATATCTATCTACTAGACTTTCTACTTCTTTAGGCAAATTCTTATGTAAATGCTCTACGCTGAGACTGCTTCTTTCTTCAACTTCCCCTAAATTCAAAATGTCAAACTCTCTTATCCAACCTGTGGTTTTGTCTACTACTGAACTAGATTCTATCAGTTTACCATTTTCTGAATCCCTGCTTTTGAAAATTACCTCTTTCTCGGTTAGGATAATGTCTACATTTTTTAAAATCGCTTTTCCAATCATCGCAGCGAATTGTATATCCTGTTCTTTGACAACATGAAATGTAATATTTAGTGATAACTCATCTACATGGATCAAAGCTTCATAACTACCTATTGTCTCAATGATATTCGCGCAGGCGCTGTGAAGCCTGCGCTTATCATTACTTAATTTTCCTTCATACCCACTTAGTAATAGGGTGTCATAGCGTATTAGATTTAATGAACATCCTGAGTCTATTAATGCTTCGAATTTGAAGTCATTGATTCTAATAGTTTTAAAATGCAATTCTTCTCTGACTCTCTCAATAACCGGCTGAAAGCTCTCATTGCCTAAGGTGTTAATTGTGGTTGCCTCTTTCTTGACTTCTTTTTGGGCTTTACCCTTGCATTCGAATGATCGGTGTCCCATTTCATTACATTTAAAACATTTATATTGCTTCTTTGGGCAATTTGGTGCAATATGCGACTTATCGCCGCACTTAAAACAACTTTTCGCTTGTTCATCTTTTGGTTTCACGGATACTAATTACTTTATTTAACTGTTTCGGTAGATGCTGCTCTACCTGACCCTATTGCCGGTTTGCGCACCTTTTCATAAACCTTAATTTGCTCCTTTAACTCCTCAATGCTCTTAGCCTGATACAACGTCGATTTGTTAAACCGTGAGTCAGGTATTCCCTCAATAAAATAATCGATTAAGCTGGCCTCATGTATTGTTATGTGTTTTCCTATTTCCTTTAAACTATACTATAGGAACTCGTTGGCATGTTTACGTCGATTTCGTAGAATTTTGTGAACTTCAGACGTAGACAGTTTTGAACCAAATTCTTTAATCAGCTCATTTTTCAGCGATAACCAGTCACTCACCGACGTTTGGCTTCTTATACAAAGCTTAGCTGCTCCGCGTAGAAGCTGATTACCATAAACAAATTTTTTCAAATCATTCCAACCTACTATAGCTGCATTATTTTCAAATTCCGTTATCCAAAACCGTATATCTAGTGACCCTTCGCCTGAAAAAGTACTAACGCTATCGCCCATATCTTTAAGGGTAAAATGCTGTGGCTGCATAAGGAACTGAGGAGAACTTACGATACCGATGCCTTGAGTATCGTCGTACACGGACTGGGCCGACCCATTGCGACTAAGCCCATTTCCTGACAAGCCGTAGTGCTGAAGTAGTCTGTCCTGCAATTCGCATTTTCGTCCCGAGGTCGATAGGTTTAATTCACGTAATTTGTCTTTAATACCACTAACAGTCAAAGCTAATATATCGTTTAAGTTGACAAATATTTCTGTTCTGTACATAACTTCATAACTTTAAAAACCTCTAAGACCTGTGCTTTTCACCATACTGTGGTGACCTGAATAAAGTAAACCGAAATCAGCTGTTTAGTGCAACAATCGCGAAATGGAATAAACGTAAGAATTAAATATTGTTCATTATTTTTTGTAGCAAATATTTTAAAATCATGGTTTTTCCAAGGAAATCAAAAGTGGAACGTGCTAGCCATGACCAATTGGAGCGATATGTCTCATTTTATGCTGCTAACCCCGAAATTGGAAAAGGAAAAAATAATCCGCGGCATTTTTTCGGGGTCATTTCGGCATGGCTTTGGAGACTCCTTCGGGGTCATTTGTGTGTCATTCCTGGATGGTTTTGGGGACTCCATCGGGTCTTCCCGGGGTCATTTGCGGGACATTCTGGGATGGTTTTGGGGACTCCCTCGGGGTAATTTGGGGGACATTCCGGGATGGTTTTGGGGACTCCCTCGGTATAATTTGGGGGACATTCTGGGATGGTTTTGGGGAATCCATCGGGTCCTCCCGCGGTCATTTGTGGAACATTTTGGGATCGTTTTGGTGACTCCTTCTGGGTCATTTGGGGGACATTCTGGGATGGTTTTGGGGACTCCCTCGGGGTAATTTGGGGGACATTCCGGGATGGTTTTGGGGACTCCTTCGGTATAATTTGGGGGACATTCTGGGATGGTTTTGGGGACTCCATCGGGTCCTCCCGGGGTTATTTTGGGATGGTTTTGGTGACTCCTTCTGGGTCATTTGGGGGTCATTCTGAGATGGTTTTGGGGACTCCATCGGGTCCTCCCGGGGTAATTTTGGGGAAATCCTGGGATGGTTTTTGGGGACGCCTGGACGACCAATCTTTATTGATGGCGTATTTTAAAAATAATACCATGTTTTCTCGAAAAAAATACATTTTGTATGAGAAGATAGCTTAACATGTATGCATATTTGCTTCCTACGCTGTCAACTGCGTTAAGTACACTAGTTTACATTTAAATTATTTTAGTATATACTAACAAGTGTGTTGTGCCAGCTTAAATATACTGGCGCCAAATTATTTTAACATACTTATTTACTGTTTTTTTTTTTTTTTGTTTTTTTTTTTTATATAAAAACATATAAGAAACAAGTAAGGAAGGTTAAGTTCGGGTGTAACCGAACATTACATACTCAGTTGAGAGCTATGGTGACAACATAAGGGAAAATAACCATGTAGGAAAATGAACCTTGGGAAACCCTGGAATATGTTTGTATGACATGTGTATCAAATGAAAGGCATTAAAGAGTATTTTATGAGGGAGTGGGCCATAGTTCTATAGGTGGACGCCATTTAGGGATATAGCCATAAAGGTGGATCAGGGTTGACTCTAGAATGCGTTTGTACGATATGGGTATCAAATGAAAGGTGTTAATGAGTATTTTAAAAGGGAGTAATCCTTAGTTCCATAGGTGGACGCCGTTTCGAGATATCGCCACAAAGGTGGACCAGGGGTGACTCTAGAATGTGTTTGTACGATATGGGTATCAAATTATAGGTATTAATGAGGGTTTAAAAGGGAGTGGTGGTTGTTGTATAGGTGGTCGCCTTTTCGAGATATCGCCATAAAGGTGGACCAGGGGTGACTCTAGAATGCGTTTGTACGATATGGGTATCAAATGAAAGGTGTTAATGAGTATTTTAAAAGGGAGTAATCCTTAGTTCCATAGGTGGACGCCGTTTCGAGATATCGCCATAAAGGTGGACCAGGGGTGACCCGAGAATTTGTTTGTACAATATGGGTATCAAAAGAAAGGTGTTAATGAGTATTTTAAAAGGGAATGGGCCTTAGTTCTATAGGTGTACGCCTTTTCGAAGTATCGCAATAAAGGTGGACCAGGGGTGACTCTAGACTTTGTTTGTACGATATGGGTATCAAATGAAAGATGTTAATGAGTATTTTAAAAGGGCGTGGGACTTAGTTCTATAGGTGGACGCCTTTTCGAGATATCGCCATAAAGGTGGACCAGGGGTGACTCTAGAATAAGTTTGTACGATATGGGTATCAAATTAAAGGTATTAATGAGAGTTTTAAAAGGGATTGGTGGTAGTTGTATATGTGAAGGCATTTTCCAGATATCGACCAAAATGTGGACCAGGGTGACCCAGAACATCATCTGTTGGATACCGCTAATTTATTTATATATGTAGTACCTGCCAAGATTTTAAGGGTTTTTTATTTCGCCCTGCAGAACTTTTTTCATTTTCTTCTACTTAATATGGTAGGTGTCACAACCATTTTATAAAGTTTTTTCTAAAGTTATATTTCGCGTCAATAAAACAATCCAATTACCTTACCATGTTTCATCCCTTTTTTCGTATTTGGTATAGAATTATGGCATTTTTTTCATTTTTCGTAATTTTCGATATCGAAAAAGTGGGCGTGGTCATAGTCGGATTTCGTTCATTTTTCATACCAAGATAAAGTGAGTTCAAGTAAGCACGTAAACTAAGTTCATTAAAGATATGCCGATTTTTGCTCAAGTTATCGTGTTAGCGGCCATGCGGAAGGACAGACGGACGGCTGTGTATAAAAACTGGGCGTGGCATCAACCGATGTTGCCCATTTTCACAGAAAACAGTTAACGTCATAAAAGCTATGCCGCTACCAAATTTCAAAAGGATTGGTTAATTTTTGTTCGAATTATGGCGTTAAAAGTATCCTAGACAAATTAAATGAAAAAGGGCGGAGCCATTTTGAAATTTTCTTTTATTTTTGTATTTTGTTGCACCATATCATTACTGGAGTTGAATTTTGACATAATTTACTTATATACTGTAAAGATATTAAATTTTTTGTTAAAATTTTACTTAAAAAAATTTTTTTTTTAAAAGTAGGCGTGGTACTTCTCCGATTTTGCTAATTTTTATTAAGCGTACATATAGTAATAACAGTAATGTTCCTGCCAAAGTTCATCATGATATCTTCAACGACTGCCAAATTACAGCTTGCAAAACTTCTAAATTAACTTCTTTTAAAAGTGGGCGGTGCCACGCCCATTGTCCAATATTTTACTAATTTTCTATTCTACGTCATAAGTTCAACTCATCTACCAAGTTTCGTCGCTTTACCTGTCTTTTGTAATGAATTATCGCACTTTTTCGGTTTTTCGAAATTTTCGATATCGAAAAAGTGGGCGTGGTTATAGTCCGATATCGTTCATTTTAAATAGCGATCTGAGATGAGTGCTCAGGAATCTACATACCAAATTTCATCAAGATACCTCAAAATTTACTCAAGTTATCGTGTTAACGGGCGGACGGACGGACGGACATGGCTCAATCAAATTTTTTTTCGATCCTGATTATTTGGATATATGGAAGCCTATATATATCTCGATTCCTTTATATATGTACAACCAACCGTTATCCAATCAAACTTAATATACTCTGTGAGCTCTGCTCAACTGAAGTATTTGTAACTCATTTATTTTATTTTCTGCACATCTACTCCAGATTGGGTTTAAATACGTTAAACGTGACATAAAGGACGCATCGTATAATAGCCACTATTGTTTTCTGGGTATATTATTTCTACTTATATATATTGCGAAATTTAGCGGTATTAACTTAAGTTTCAATCTAGTTATATGTTCGTGCCAATTTAAATTCGTGTCGAACCATATTCCCAGGTATTTCAACTTGTCTACCCTCGTGATAATTTTGTTATCAAATGCGAAACCAGGAAAATCTGTAATGCTCGGTATGGGTTTGAAGTTGTTAAAAATAATGAAATGGGTTTTTTCTAAATTAATTTTTAATAAATTACAATCAAACCATTTTTTTTATCTCATCCAAATCTGTACTAATATTGGTGATTAATTCTTCTAACGTACTTGCAGACTACATGAAGGTTCCATCATCAGCATAAAACTGGGGAACACCCTTTAGATTTAGTCTTAGTACATTATTAATATATATTATAAACAGAGTTGCCGCTAGTTTTGATCCTTGCGGCACGCCTGTTTTAATTTACAAGGTGGAACTCGTTGTATTATTTATTTGTACTAACTGTTTTCTGTTGGTTAAAAAGGTTTCAAATATCTTCAGTTCCTTGCCGTCTAAGCCTAGTTCAGCTAACTTACGAACCATTATATTTATATTTACTGAATCAAAAGCTTTTGATAAATCAATTGCCAAGAGAGCCACATAATTCTTTTTATCAATATTTTCGTAGATATACTCTGTGCACGATATGCACGCTGCTTTGGTTTTGGAGCATTCTATAAAGCCAAACTGGTTTTTGTCAATTATATTATTTTGTGCTAGAAATGTTGTAAGTCGATCAAGAAGTATGCTTTCAAATATTTTATCAATGGTGTTGAGTTTCGTTATTGGCCGGTAGTTTGAACATAACTCTTTACTTCCGGCTTTATGTACAGGTACAACGGACCCTACCTTTAACTCATCAGGATACTGACCTGATCTAAAACAATCATTAATAAAATTGCAGATCGGCATAGCTAGATGATTTTTGTATTTTTTGTTAAACTTTGTGGAGATACCATCCGGGCCGTTTGCAGATTTGGAATTTAAATTATCTATCGCACTATTCACTTCCAAGATTTTACATTCACTTAAGGTGAATGGAGTTATAATATTATTTGCTGGATTATCCGTGTAATTAATTTCATTTGGCGTTTCAACAACTGTAGTGAAGTATTCATTAAAACTATTGGCGATATCAGTGCAATTTGTAATCGTTTTTCCATTATATATTATCTGACTGATATCAGTCACATTTTCATTCTTTTTTTCATAGATTATTTCTTGCATAATAGACCACGTTTTGCTTCCTGAATGTATATTTTCTGTTATGCGATTACCATAGTATCGCTTTTTCAAATAGTTAGTCATTTTCCGAGCTTTTATTTTCAAGGCATGGTACTCAGTTTCGAAGAACAGATTATTTCTATATTTGGTTTTCATTTTGAAGTATTTATATTTTTCCCTAATAATTTTTGAAAGTTCGGAGTTCATCCAATCATGCCTAGGTTTTTTAACTTTTTTTGTAAACTGATTTATTTTATTGGATAAGGGGCTATAGAAATCATTAAAAGAGGAGTTTTGTATAATTTCGTCGATTACAGCACTATCTTCAAAGGCGCTATAATCGAAAACTTCAAACCAAGTAGTATTACTTTCTTTAA
This sequence comes from Eurosta solidaginis, assembly GCF_040869045.1. Classification (NCBI taxonomy): domain Eukaryota; kingdom Metazoa; phylum Arthropoda; class Insecta; order Diptera; family Tephritidae; genus Eurosta; species Eurosta solidaginis. The sequence goes on along the minus strand of NW_027137284.1, from coordinate 25,940 downwards.
AAAATTTTTGGTTCATAGCTATGTCTAAATTAATTATTCTGTGATCTGAGATCGGATTATCTTCTAAGGATAGAAAATAATTATAGTTTAATTTATCAGTTAGAACGTGATCTATTATGCTTCCAATAGTAATTTTCTTCCTGGTAAACATTTCTTGACTTAAACTGTTCAGGCAAACGAAACCGTTGCTGTAGACTGTAGTAAAATAATTAATAACTTCGTTATTTTTATTAAGAAGGTTTAAATTAAAATCGCCAACTACAATAGAGCTTTTATGTTGCAGCACTTTGTTTTCAAGATAGCTAACAAACGATCCAGTATCTGAAGCACAATTCTTGTATACACATGTTATGTGAATACTAATTTGAATTAACTTTATATTTAGATAGCTTCTATTTTCATATGTTAAAGAAGACACCAGCTGTTACACCAGCTGATAGTTCTACTTTTTTGAGTAATTTTGGGAAAAATGATAGCGATCTTATTAAGTTTCCCTATAGGGAGGCATTTGGCAGTCTTATGTATCTGGCGGTGGCTACAAGACCAGATATAGCTTTTGCTGTATCGAATGTAAGTCGATCTAGACAATCCAACTGAGATGCACATTAAAGCAGTGAAGCGAATATTGCGTTACCTAAATGGCACAATGAGTATTGGTATTTTTCACAACAGCAGTAGTAATCTTAAGTTACGAGGTTACAGCGATGCAGACTATGCTGGCGATACCTAGACAAGAAAGTCAACTTCAGGTTTTGTGTTTATGATTGGTAATGGCGTAGTAAGCTGGTCTTCAGAACGGCAGAAATGTACTTCTTTATCGACCACAGAAGCTGAATATATTGCTGCTTCTAGTGAAATTAAAGAGCTCGTGTGGATCAAACATTTTTGGTTGGATCTTGGTGGTATAGACACGGTAGGGTTTTGTGTTGACAACCAGAGTGCTATTCGACTTATAAAGAATCCGGAGTTTCACAAACGAACGAAACACATTGACGTGCGATATCATTATATACGTGATAAGTATGAGGAGAAAATGTTTGAACTACAGTACGTTGCTTCAGTTGATCAAATCGCCGATGGTTTAACAAAGGCTTTACCAAAAATTAAATTTTTAACTTTAGAGATCAATTAGGTTTGAAACTAATGTATTAGTTCAATATTTTTTTGTTTAATCTTTAATATGAAGTGTAACTAAAAAATGGGAGTGTTGAAATAGTTTGTATATTCCAGTTACATTGTATTACTACTTTGTACCCTTATCACTGTATAACAAAACACTCTCAATTTGTTTATTTATTCATTGTAAGAATGCTCTGAAATATTTATAAGCAGGCTTTGTATATCTTATTGAATTTTTTCATTGTCTAACAAAACTTTCATCTGTTCGGATTATTAAATACGTTTTATTTAAAACGCTCTAAGAAGATTCAGAGGAAAAGCAAAGCCGGCATGGTGAAGCAATGAGTTGAGTCTTCTTAGAAGACAGGTAAAAGAAATGTTTAAGCTAGCAAAGACAGTGGAAACCGAAACATGCCGGGACGAGTATAGAGATCTATTGAGCATCTACAAGCGTGAAACTTCCAGGGCGAAGAGAAGCTCATGGAAAATTTTCTGTGCGGACTTAGGGGGAAACTTAGTCCAGGGACTAATAAAGAAAGAGAACGGGGAGTGGTCACGTAATAGTGAGGTGCTTTTCGATACACATTTCGATCATGGAGCGGGTATTGCCGGGCTTGGTGATCGATACCAAGATCGATTGGGCAGTGAAGACGTTCTCTAACTTTAAATCGCCGGGTCCAGATGGCATATTCCCGGCCATGCTACAACTTTCAAGTAGAGCCGTTGTGGAATTGCTTAAAACAATATTCGATGGGTGCTGCACTCTTGGAGAACTGCTCGTGTATCATTCCTACCAAGGGCGGGGAAGATTGGTCCCATGTATCCCAAAGACTACAGGCCCATTAGCTTAACATCATTTCTGCTCAAAAGTTTTGAGAGGCGGATAGATGTGTACATAAAGCCCAACGTGGATGAAAAGCTGCTCTCTACAGCACAACATACGTACACCAAAGGCAAGTCGGTAGACACTGCACTGCATAGATACAGCCCTGGAATATTAAGAATATGCTATAGGAGTATTCTTAGACATTGCCGGGGCTTTCAACAATTAAATAGGCGATCATGGAGGGTGTTAATTAATTAAAGTACATCCAGCAATAACCAGATGGACCGGCTGCATGTTAAATTGTAGGAAAATAACCTCGCAATGGGGATTGTATGAGGCCACGAAATAAGTGGGCAGGGGCACGTCGCAGGGTGGGGTGCTATCACCTCTGCTTTGGATGCTGGTCATTGAGGGACCCATAAAACTTACGGATTACGCAGATGACGTTACAATTGTCATAATTGGAAAGCGTCTTCCAACGATTAGCTCTCTGATGGATCGGTCTCTTCGGGATATTCATACCTGGGTATCTAATGACGGCTTGACAGCCAACGCAGAAAAGACGGATATGGGTCAAGAGGTCAAAGGTCCCAAATTGGACCAGACCTAAGTTAGGCGGGGTAACCCTACAGGAGAAACCTTGCAAAAAATATAAACGAATCTCCTAGAAAATAAGTTGCCGTGGAAACTCAACGTGGAGGAGAGCAAGACCTCGACGGTACTTGATGCATGTAAAAGAATGCTGGGGTGTACGTGGGGCTTGTCGCCCCATTCTTTTCATTGGGTATTTACAGAGACTGTTAACCATATCCTGTACTATGGAGTTCTATTTTGGTGGAAAGCCACACAAAATTAGAGGGGGTATGCAGACTATCAATGCTTACCATTACGGGAGCCCTGAAAAGAACCCCGACGACTGCACTGTATGCAATTCTGCACATTCCACCAATAGAACTGGTAGCAAAGAACATAACGTTAACAACTGCAACAGGCTCAGTGCCTCGGGACAGTTTCATCGCATATCATATGGCCATGGTAGTATAGCGTCATCAATTACAGAACGAACAGACTACCTGATTTCATATCTGCGCTTCGAGGGGGCTCTTAAAGCCACATTAGAGGTGGAGGGTTGGCGCAAGGGTGATAAAATGGAGGACGAGGCAGTACATGTGTACACCGCTGGTTAAAAGGTAGTGGAAGGAGTAGGGTCTGCGGGATACTGTGCTGATTCCGAAATAAACAGATCCTGTAAGCTGCCAGATCACTTCTTTTTCCAAACGGAAATATTAGCCGTAACGAAAACAGTAGAAATACTGGAAGAGAATAGATTAAACTACAGCCGTGTTAACTTTTATATTGACAGAAAGCAGCAATTAAGGCAGTAGTCTCGCATAGCACAGCATCTAAAAGTGTGTTAGAGTGTAAGCAAACCCTGTAAAGAATCGGGACGGAGAAAAGCATATATCTATATTAGGTCCCAAGGCATATGAGAAAGGATGGGAATGAAAAAACGGATGAAATAGCTAAAAAAGGCGCATTCCTTGAGGCTTGCCCCGTAAACGTTCCAATTAGATTGGGCGAGAGTGAGAGAAGTCGAGAGGTGCACATGATCGAGAGGCAAGGGTTTGAGTGCAAGCACGGGGAGATTATGTGCAGGTCTTACAACCTTAGACTAACAAAGTTGCTACTATCCTTAAAACGAGAGGACTGTAGACTCATGACGGATATTCTGACTGGACACATACTTTTGGTGTCACTTGCCTATAAATTAGGCATGGTCAATGATAGCAGATGTAGGAAGCGCGGGTTGTAGAAGAAAACGATCGAGCACGACTTGTGCTCGTGCCCTCTGCTTGCCAGGCCAGTTTCCAATTCAGTTTTTAGGAGTGAATAAAGCTGTCAGGTCTAGAAGCAGCAAGTGGCATAGGCCTAGAAAGCTTCTAGCATTTGCGTAGAGGACGGAGTTATTTTATAACGCAGGTCCTGATTTTTGATAGGGGTTTTCAGTTTGGTCGTTAAAATAAACTTCTGGTAACACTTCGGACTCGTTCAGTCTATGTGAGGTCCTCATGGACCAGCCATTTCAATCTAACCTAACCTTACCATAGCACATTTCCCGGCCAAAGTTAAGCCGTAGCAAGAGAACGTGAACTAGCGACAGAATTCAACCCTAGAGACCCTCACATCAAGAGTCTCGACTATGCGACTAAACAGAAACGTGCCAAAGAATTGTAAGTCTCCTTTAACACCATAAAATACTTGAATTCAAGTCTGCACGACATAGGCGAAGGGGGTGAGAAGAGAGGGGAAGAGTACAACACCATCGGTACCGTCAAGTCGTTTAAATTTTTTCTTGCTATCTCTTCCTCTATCTGCCTGTATGCCATTTCTATACTCAGCTCAGCAGAGCTCACATAGTATATTAACTTTGTTCGCATAACGGTGATCCGTAACGGCATAAACTAATCGAGTTAGATATAGACTTCTATATATCAAAATGATCTGGGCGAAAAAAGAAATTCATTTAGCCATGTCCGTCCGTCCGTCCGTAAACACGATAACTTGAGTAAATTTTGAGGTATCTTGATGAAATTTGGTATGTAGATTCCTGGGCGCTCATCTCAGATCGAATTTTAAAATTAACGAAATCGGACTACAACCACGCCCACTTTTTCGATATCGAAAATTTCGAAAAACCGAAAAGGTGCGATAATTCATAATCAAAGACGGCTAAAGCGATGAAACTTGGTAGGTGCGTTCACCTTATGACGCGAAATAGAAAATTAATAAAATTGTGGACAATGGGCGTGGCACCGCCCACTTTTAAAAGAAGGTAATTTAAAAGTTTTGCGAGCTGTAATTTGGCAGTCGTTCAAGATATCATGATGAAATTTCACAAGCACGTTACTCCTATTCCTATATGTGTGCTAAATAAAGATTAGCCCACTTACAAAAAAAAAATTTTTTTTAAGTAAAATTGTAACAAAAAATTTAATATCTTTACAGTATATAAGTAAATTATGTCAACATTCAACTTTAGTAATGATATGGTGCAACAAAATACAAAAATAAAAGAGAATTTCAAAATGGGCGTGGCTCCGCCCTTTTTCATTTAATTCGTCTAGAATACTTTTAATGCCATAAGTCGAACAAAAATTTACCCATCCTTGGGAAATTTAGTAGGGGCATAGATTCTATGACGATAACTGTTTTCTGTGAAAATAGGTGAAATCGGTTGAAGCCAAGCATAGTTTTTATACACAGTCGACCGTCTGTCCTTCCGCTCGGCCGTTAACACGATAACTTGAGCAAAAATCGATATATCTTTACTAAACATAGTTCACGTACTTATCTGAACTCACTTTATCTTGGTATAAAAAGTGGCCGAAATCCGACTATGGCCACGCCCACTTTTTCGATATCGAAAATTACGAAAAATGAAAACATGCTATAATTCTATACCAAATATGAAAAAAGAGGCGGAACATGGTAATTGGATTGGTTTATTGACGCAAAATATAACTTCAGAAAAAACTTTGTAAAATGGGTGTGATACCTACCATATTAAGTAGAAGAAAATGAAAAAGTTCTGCTGGGCGAAATCAAAAGCCCTTGGAATCTTGACAGGAATACTGTTCGTGGTATTACATATATAAATAAATTAGCGGTTCCCGACAGATGATGTTCTGGGTCACCATGGTCCACATTTTGGTTGATATCCCGAAAACGCTTTCACATACCCAACTAAGGGCCACTCCCTATTAAAACCCTCATTAACAACTTTCATTTTATACCCATATCGTACAAACGCATTCTAGTCTCCCCTGGTCCATCTTTATGGCGATATCTCGAAAAGGCGTCCACCTATAGAACTAAGGCCCACTCCCTTTTAAATACTCATTAGCACCTTTCATTTGATACCCATATCGTACAAACACATTCTAAAGTCACCTCTGGTCCACTTTTAAGGCGATATCTCGAAAAGGCGTCCACCTATAAAACTGAGGCCCACTCCCTTTTAAAATACCCATTAGCACCTTTAATTTGATACCCATATCTTATAAAGAAATTCTAAAGTCACCTCTGGTCCACCTTTATGGCGATATCCCGAAATGGCGTCCAGCTGTAGAACTATGGTCCACTCCCTTTTAAAATACTTATTAGCGCCATTCATTTGATACCCATATCGTACAAACACATTCGAAAGTCACCTCTGGTCCACCTTTATGGCGACATCTCGAAAAGGCGTCCACCCATATCGTTTGATACCCATATCGTACAAACACATTCTAAAGCCACCTCTGGTCCACCTTTATGGCGATATCTCGAAAAGGCGTTCACCTATAGAACTGAGGCCCACTCCCTTTTAAAACACTCATTAACACCTTTCATTTGATACCTATATCGTACAACACACATTCTAAAGCCACCCCTGGTCCACCTTTATGGCGATATCTCGAAAAGGCTTCCACCTATAGAACTAAGGCCCACTCGCTTTTAAATACTCATTAGCACCTTTCGTTTGATACCCATATTGTACAAACACATTCTAAAGCCAGCCTGGTCCACCTTTATGGCGATATCTCGAAGAGGCGTCCCTATAGAACTGAGGCCCACTCCCTTTTAAAATACTCATTAACACCTTTCATTTGATACCCATATCGTACAACACACATTCTAAAGCCACCCCTGGTCCACCTTTATGGCGATATCTCGAAAAGGCGTCCACCTATAGAACTGAGGCCCACTCCCTTTTAAAATACTCATTAAAACCTTTCATTTGATACCCATATCGTACAAACAAATTCTAGAGTCACCCCTGGTCCACCTTTATTGCGATATCCCGAAATGGCGTCCACCTATAGAACTATGGTCCACTCCATTTGAAACCCATGTCATATAACCACATTCCAGGGTTACCCTACGTTCATTTTGCTAAATGGGCATTTTCCCTTATTGTGTCTCCAAAGCTCTCAGCTGAGTATGTAATATTCGGATATACCCGAACTTAGCCTTCTTTACTTGTTTGTTTAACACTTGCTTTCAAGAAAAATTGATAAAAGTAAACGCGAATAGAAAAAACAAAAGGGAACGCGTATAGAATTCAATTCAAAAATTGTATGCTGTAAAACGGCTGCGAGTGTTGGTAAATTGTGGTCAACCCTCAAATCAGTTCTCTAACCCGACACAACACAATGGTAAAACATCTATCGCATTTAGCAACAAAACTCTATCGGGCTCGAGGAAACGCGCGAGCGCTTTCTGCGGCAATTGTTAATACAACCTACATGTCGGCCAAATAGACGGGCACATAAACACAAGCTCGAAGTGCCGCCCATGCCCATTACCGTCGCTACAACAGAGGTTGAAGAAACGATTAAAACGGCCAACCCCTGCCAGTCAATAGGCCCAGACGGTAGAGCCATGTCATGTTCTAGACTTTCACCCTTGTGTTGCGATTATGTTTTCCCTTGCATGCAATTTGATGCGAAATTTTAGATTTCAAATTCCATCATTTCGTATAGACTACTTTTAATTTGTCAAAGTAAGAAATATCGTCAGAAAAAACTGAATGAAAAACACCCAAGTGTTAAAAAAAACCAAACGAAGTACAAACTGCACCGTGGAATTACCAAGTACCTGAAGTAAATAGAAAAATACAGAAGATGTACGCTATCTGAAGTTGCACCGGTGTGTTTTCAACGGCCAGAAAAGGGTATAATTCTGACCCGATTCGGAAACATTGGGAGTAGAAAAACAAACAGCTTTCTACGAAAGCCGTTACAGCATAACAGTGCCGCCTAACGCCAATGGAAATGGCCATACTAAGCAGTGTTGCCATTTTAGCTTTTTTCAAGCTAGACTTAGCTTTTATTTTCTCCGTTTAGTTCGAAAAATTGCGATTTAGCTAAAGCTTTTTTTTTAGCTTTTTTTACCTTTATATTAAGTCCGTTTTATGTTTGTCCCCTCATTTCCATACGCATTTTTGACCCACGGAAAAGTCTTTTTGGGTAACTTCCCGTTGAGCTAAACACTTGATACTTAGAACATAGTTCAGATCTAGGAGACATTACAATGCAAGTGACAAAAAATCCGCTAGGTGGCCTAGGCGGATCGAGATGTACAGAAAATTAATTTTAAAATGGAAATTTTGCGATCGACTTTTAACTAACTTCTCGATGATCCAGAGACTTGAAACTTAGCACATAGTTTGCGAGTCGATGGCACTACAATTCGTGGAAAACAAAATGCCGCCAGGTGGCAGACGAATCGAGTCAAACGAAAATACCTGAAAATCCCTGAAAAACGCAGGGAATTTGGCGATCGGCTTTTAAGTAACTTCCCGGTGAGTTAGAGACTTGAAACTTGGGCCGTGAGTCAGAACCCGGTGACAATACAATACTTGATCAACAAATTTTTGCTAGGTGGCGCATGGATCGAGATATTAAGAAAATTAGTTTTGATTTGGGAATTTTTAATCCATTTTTAACTAACTTCCCGGTGACCTAGACACTTGAAACTTGGCACACAATTCGAGGCTTGGTGACAATAAAATTTACAGGAAGCAAAATTCCGCTAGGTGGCGCGCTAATTGAGATAACTACAAATCCCTGAAAAACGAGGGAAATCTTGCGATCGATTTTTGGGTAACTTGCGGGTAAGCTAGAGACTTGAAACTTGGGCCGTGGGTCAGAATCCGGTGACAGTGCAACATATGATCAAAAAAAGCTAGGTGGCACGCGGATCGAGATAGTAACAAAGCAAATTTTAATTTGGGAAACTTTCAAAACATTTTTAACTAACTCTCCGGTTACCTAGAGACTTGAAGCTTGAAACTTAGTTAGAGGACAATACAACTTATAGAAAACTAAGTTCCGCTAGGTGGCGCGCTAGTCAAGATAACTGCAAATCCTTTAAAAACGGGGGGAATCTTGCGATCGATTTTCGAGTAACTTCCCGATGAGCTAGACACATGAAACTGGGCTGTAAGTCAGAACCCGGCGACAATGCAATATTTTATCAAAAAAATTCCTCTAGGTGGCGCAGGGATCGAGATATTGAGAAAACAAGTTTTAAATTGGGAATCTTGCAATCGATTTTCAACTAACTTCATGGATATCTAGAGACTTGAAACCTTAAATACAGTTTCAACCTCGGTGACAGTGCAATGTTTGATCAAAAAATTTGAGCTACGTAACGCACAAGTCGAACTATTTAGAAGATTAGGCCATACCTTCATGGCTAGCCTTCTGAGTGTTGCAGCCGTTGTAGAACTCAACCTCGTTGAAAGCCCAACTCAATGCACGTCCTTGCATACTTTTAGGCGTACGCGACTTTCACCACTATTCTTTTAGACTTTTAGGCGTATGCGAATTGCACCACGATTTTCAGCTGTGCAAATTAAGTAGCTGACAAACGAGGAGGAATTCTCCTGTTATGATGCGAGGTGGAATTTTGTTGTTTTCGCCAGTGTTGTCTGCGAAAATTCCGCTAATTCTCTTAAATCTTGCTATTTTGAACAAATAAATAAAGATAAGAATTTTCAATTAAGAATTACTTAAATTACTTATCAAAGTTGCAATTCCCTTTTTGTAGGCAGTTCTAAAAAATTGAAAATAAAAAGATGATAAAAAAATTTTAAGGAATACCTTTATATAAATGGACCAAAAAATAGAAGGCAATTTTTCTTTAATACAGACATAGTCTTGTTGAATTTTGACTTAAAAACTTTAACAATAGATAGCTCTTGTAAAAGAATTTTGGGATTTAAAATTATAAAGGTAGAGCGTGTGTTTAAATTTTAAATAATCAATTAGTTAATCCCAAGTGCATAGTTTGCCTTAAATTGAAAGATTGCGCTCCACCTTTATAGTTTTAAATCCCAAACTTCTTTTACACGAGCTACTGTTAAAGTTTTTAGTCAAAATTCAACAAGACTATGTCTGTATTAAAGAAAAAATTGCCTTCTATTTTTTGGTCCATTTATATAAATGTAGTCCTTAAAATTTTTTTATCATCTTTTTATTTCAGAATTTGTTTAGCTCTTTTTATAGCTTTTTTCAAAGTTTTACAAAAATCTAAGTAAACATTTTGGCATGCCTCTACAAAAAAGCACATAGCAGCTGTTGCTCCATTTTCAAGTGGAAATCAGCCGATAATACCTTTTAAAGGTGCTAGTACTACTATCGCCACGAAACGAGCAGAACTAGCTAATGCGCTTTACGTAACTTCACACACAGCTGTTCGTTCTGTCGATCATTTATCAATAATTCAAAGGAACTCGTTCCACGATAGTGCAATATCAACAGAAATAAAATTGGCTCGATCAACGTGCAGTGCTTTAATTAGAAATGTGGTGTGTCCGTATTTTAAAAAGCGGTTAATTTTCGACATATATAACAATCCATTTAGCTTCATTATAGATGAGTCCACAGGCATAAGCATTAATAAGTACCTCGTAAGTTGCAATAGTAAATCAATTGTTAACACATTTCTTCAGCTATCGAGGATTGCACGGAAAAGGGATTGACTGCTTCAATTTTAAGGACATTGAATGAATTTGGGTTGGATGTTGAACATTAGAGGCGCTCAGGAACAGATGATGCTAGCGTTATGGTAGGCAGAAATCGAAGGCAACATCAACCTAAAATCACTTTAGTTCCGTGTGTCTGCAATTCGATTCAATTGGCTGTTTCATCTGCTTTGAAACTACTTCGGAATGAAAATGAATTTTTGATTGCAGAAACATATAACTGGTTTTCTAATTCCTCAAGTAGGCTATGGAGCTATGCAATGCTATATGCTGCCGTAAACGAAGGACTCCATCCATTGCAAATTGGTAGGGCATGTGCAACTCGGTGGTTGACCATCGAATTAGCCGTAAAAAGAGTGGCGAATCAATAGCTAGAGTTGAAAAACCACTTTGGTATTGCTGCTGTCGCGGATTCGTGCCACCCCGCAAAGCTTTTGTCAAATCTTTTCACGTTCGATAATTTGGCTTATTTACTTTTCCTAATCCCCATGTTAAAAGAGGTCCAAACCGTGAATAATCTCTTTGAGAGCAACTCGGCCAATCCCCTTAAAATGGTTAGTGATCTCAAGTATCTGCTTTCAACCCTCTGTTCACTTGTAACATTTCACTCAGACACTTTTGATTCGGTATCTTCTTCTTTAAGGCCGTTATTGGTTCCTATGCCCAATTTTCATTACTCCTATGAGGACTTTTTCAAAACCAAAGTTAATGATACACATTCGCAAAAAATTATACGACAAAACTGCCGTAGTTTCATTATAAAGTTAATAGAGCCTAGTTATATAGAAACTTTAAAAGATATACATTTTTTCTCTATTGAAAAGGCACTGAGTGCTGTCAAACCACTTCTTTTCGATAGCTTCACACAAGAAAAATGTAGATACTCAAATTATGAAATAAATAACATTAAAATGCAGTGGAAAAAATTGCATCTACATGAATGGGACAACGTAGGTTGGGCAGAGGTTCGAGAGTATAAAAAGGCTCTTGTGGGAAATCCCTTTGCTGGTTTTTCCACTTTTGTTTTCGATTTTTTAGTTTTGCCACTCAGTAATGCAGAAGTTGAGCGAATTTTAAGCAGCATGAACAACGTTAACACGAAGCATAGTAACAGGTTATATTTAACAAGTAAAGGTGTCTAAGTTCGGGTGCAACCGAACATTATCTACTCAGCGTGAGATTCAATTGTACATTTCATTTAAGATAAATTACTTTTCTACATAACACGTGGCACCGCCTCTTTCCTCTTACAGTAAAAATTGGTAAGTGAAATATCATTGATTCAAAACTATTTTTTGCTAAGTTATACTTAGCTTATTATTCTAGTCTACGACCCTTTTAAACTTGTTTTCTATCCAAGTTGCCGTGGTCTTTAACCGATCGCGTCCATTTTTACTAGACACATTTTCTGCTATAAGAAAATATGTGCACACAATTTCATTACGATGTGTTAATTTTTCTTCGAGTTATGACTCCCGAAACATAGAAAATTGCGTAGTCATAAAAGGGGCAGTGCCACACCCATTTTCAAAAGTGTGTTCTCCAATTTAATGTCAAAATTCAATTTACAAAGTAAAATTCTATTGATACAAAGCTCTCTTTCGCTAAGATATTGCTTATTATTTTCGTCTACGACCCTTTTAAAAATCTTTTATATAAAAGTGGGTGTTGTCTTTAACCGATCTCGTCCATTTTCTCTATAAATATTTTCTGCTATGGCAAAAATTTGTGTGCCCAATTTTATTACGATCCGTTAATTTTTCTTCGAGTTATGGCTCCCGAAACATGGAAAATTGCTTAGTCATAAAAGTCATTTTTTTAAATTTGAAGTTTTTCCTATTTATTGTTTTAAATCCACTTGGGAAATTAAATACCATTGATATAAAGTTCTTTTTTGCAAAGATATAGCTTATTTTATTCATCCATGACTCTTTTAAAAATCTTTTATATAAAAGTGGGCGTGGTCCTTAACCTGTTTCGTAACTTTTTCTTCAAGGCATTCCTTATAGTAAAAGCAACCTCTCTACCGAATTTTGTTACGATAGGTTTAGCCATTTTTGATTTATGATTAAATATATTTGTAAAATTGATTTGATCACAAGTAGGCGGTGCCACGCGCATTTAAACATTTTGTTTTAATTTTTATCAAGAGTCTCAATATCAGTCCACATGTCAAATTTCAACATTGTAGGTGTATTATTTACTAAATAATCAGGTTTTTTGTGTTTTCCAAAATGTTATATATATAAAAAGTGGGCGTGGTTATCATCCGATTTCGCTCATTTTCAATACAAATCTATTCTTGGCCCAGATAAAAATACCAAATTTGGTGAAAATATCTCAATATTTACTCAAGTTATCGTGTTAACGGGCAGACGGACGGACGGACGGACATAGCTCAATCAAATTTTTTTTTGATACTGATGATTTTGATATATGGAAGTCTATATCTATCTCGATTCCTTTATACCTGTACTACCAACCGTTATCCAATTAAAATTAATATACCCTGTGTGCAAAGCACGCTGAGTATAAAAATGTTAAATTCAATTTTATATGCAAGATACGGACTAAGGAAAGAAAATTAGTGCTGCCATGATTTTTATTATAACAAACGATCTCATTGAACTAATGAACAAATCAAATATTTATTCCAATTTATCAGATGATCAAATCGAAATATTTTAAGACTTTATTTATATTTTTATCTCACACATACAACCTTTTATATGGATATCATGTTGCAAGCAGTGAAATAGTTGTAGCAGTAGTAGAGGAGTGGTCAAATGGCTGACTTAATATTTTTTATATAAAACACAGATTGCATCTGTAAATTATTTTATTTATTTGTTATGAAATCGGAGTACCAAATAATTTTTTGCCAGATAGTATATGAAATGTTTATACGATAACACACACTAGCTTTCATTTGTATATATATGGGGTATTCCATCCCATTTCGACCAATTTTGAACCCGACCCCTTTAGAATTAGCTGAAAGTTTTTAATTTTCTAGCTTACGAAAGACGTTTTTCAGAAGTTTTTCAAATTTTTTCATCCAAATCAAAAAAAGTTATGAATTTTAAAAAAAACACCGTTTTTGTTTTCAAAATGATATAACTTTTTCAAAAATTGACCGTTTGGGATCTTTTTTTTTTAATTTGTTTTTAAATGTACTTTTCGGAAAAAATTCAAAAAAAATTTTTAAGTTTTTTTTTGTAATTTTTCAGTTTTTCGAGATTTTTCGAGTTTCGCTCTTTTTTTTCTCATAAAAAACTTCAATCCTAACTGTTTTATTGATGTTTGCTGGGAAACATTCATCTCATACAGGAAATGAAATGTCGTAGAATGAGAGAGGATCCCACAGATGAATACCAAAAACAAATCAAAGTTGCTATAAAAAATGCAACAAGTATAGTAAATTCTAACATGGCATATAGATTGGTCCAAATGAACCCTTCGGCTCCTCCACTGGTTGCGCTACCAAAAATCCACAAGCCGGACACGCCAATGAGGCCCATCATTAATTTTAAATCGGCACCATGCTACAAACTGTCCACATATTTAAAAACGATATTGATAGATACTCTGGAGCTAAGGAACGAATATGCAATAGCTAACACAACATATTAGTTGAGAGACTCGAGACCATAGAGCTAACAAGAAACAGCAAATTGGTATCTTTTGACATAAAAGATTTATACCCATCTATACCACTATCGGAGACTTTGGACATAGTTAGCTCAACAATAGTTCATAACACAAAAAACAAAGTGAAAAGTATGCAAATCACAAATACGCTAAGAACCACTTTACGTCAAAACTATTTTCAATTCAACAATAGAATATATAGACAAACAAACGGTCTTGGAATGGGAAGCCCCACATCAGCAATTCTTATGGAAGTGTTCATGCAAAATCTGGAAGAAAAGTACATACAGGAGCTGAAGTCCAAATTAGGCGTGTTATTTTATGCTAGATACGTGGATGACATAATATGCGTTTTAACTACTAATAACGAAGAGCTTGTACTGGAGTACCTCAACAAGCAGCACGGAAATATAAAATTTACAATGGAAACCGAAAAAGACGGAGGAATCAACTATCTAGACCTCACGATAAATATTGATAAAGAAGCCAAAAGATTTAACTATGAAATATATAGAAAGTCAACGGCCACCGACACAATAATACACAATACCTCAAATCACCCTCAACAGCATTAAGGCACTTGGTACATAGACTTGAAAGAACACCTCTTACACAATAGGCATATAAGAGAGAACTTGAGGTCATATATAATATCGCTGCAAACAACGGATATAAAAAAGCACTAGTAGATAAGCTCAGAAGGACAAATGGAGAACCAAAAAGAAATAATGAAAAGGAAAATAATAGCTGGACGACTATGACATATACTGGAAAGGCAACATATAAATTGGCAAACTTCTTTAAAAAATACAATATTAACACAGCATTCAAAACATCGAACAATCTAGGGCGAAAACTAAGAACTAACATTAACTCAGAGGATCCGTTTAGCAGCCACGGCGTATACAAGCTTACCTGCGGATGCCAGCATAGTTACATAGGACAAACAGGACGGCAAAGAAGAACGAGGTTCAGAGAACATATTAGAGATTACAACAAGAAAATACGGAATCCAAACATTATACCCGAGTCTAACTTCGCGAATCACATGGTCGAGAATGAATGTTCCCCAGCAAACATCAATAAAACAGTTAGGGTTCTTCACATACAAGAAAAGGGCCGACGTCTCAACGTACTCGAAAACATGGAAATCTACAAACAGAAAACATTCGACGGTAGAATAATAAACGAACAGATAAACACAATTTCTGACACAATATTCGAGCCTTTAAAGCTTGTTTACAGGAAACAACTTAATCACACAGGTACAACAGACAAACACACAACAACAAATAAACACAAAACAATTAATACACCAAAACAAAAAACTGACAAAGAAGGTCAAACGACTAAAATCACAGATTTCTACCTACCCCAGTCAGCCACACAAATCGATTAGTAAACCACCCTCGGTTCTGACGAACACGCAGCACATACACATAACTAAATATACACAAGCATCAATTTGACAATACCTGCTCATATACCTACGAACTATAAATACAGGACAAACGACAACAACAGATCAGAACGAAAATCGACACTGATGATGGCACAACGCCGAAACCGGTTTGTCTCAAAACCAAATTTGACAAGGGATGACGGAAAATCGTTCCAATATACATCATTTATCCACCCTGTCGGAAAATCAACCAAACAAGATAAGTTTTGAAATGTACTTTTCGGAAAAAATACAAACAAAATTTTAAAGTTTTTTTTCAATTAAATAAAAAAAAAAAAATTCTTGGTCCACTCCGGGATTAGTGGGGATGATTGCAGAATTGATTAAAGTTTTTTATGAGAAAAAAGGGCGAAATTCGAAAAATCTCGAAAAACTGAAAAATTAAAAAAAAAAACTTTAAAAATTTTTTTGAATTTTTTCGGAAAAGTACATTTAAAAACAAATTAAAAAAAACGGTCAATTTTTGAAAAAGTTATAGCATTTTGAAAACAAAAACGGTGTTTTTTTTTTTAATTCATAACTTTTTTAAGTTGGATGAAAAAATTTGAAAAACTTCTGAAAAACGTCTTTCGTATGCTAGAAAAAGAAGAAAAACTTTCAGCCAATTCTAAAGGGGTCGGGTTCAAAATTGGTCGAAATGGGATGGAATATCCCATATATACTGCAAGCAGTGAAATAGACGAGCGGTCAAATGATTGACTTTAAAAAATTTGTATAAAACACAGATTGTATCTGTAAATTATATTTGAAGTAAAAATTAATTTAAATTTTTTACTAGTTGTATAAAATGCTAAGATTTTTATGAAAATCTGAATAAAATGCTTGAAAAGTTGCCTTAAATTTTTAGCTTAAAAATTTTTTTTAGCTTTTTTTTAGCTGTTTCTTGTCTATTTAACTTGTTTTCTGAAAAAGTTCTGGCAACGCTGATACTAAGTGCAAATTTTCATTACTAGTTCAACTTTACTGCCTTTTGCGGCAATTTATGGTTCAACTACTGAGCCACCGGAAATAATTCGTCAAAAACTGTACACATTTTCAGCTGCTTTCAGCGGCCTAGTACCAGAAGATGCTTATCCAAGGCGAGCCGTATTCATATATTGCAAATTGCAGTATAACACTGTAGCACTCCTCTAAACCTTAAGGGACAAAATAGGAACAGTGAGTAAAATTTTTTTGTACATTCATACAATTGTTATAGCGAAGTGTTTATTTTACATAGATAGGGTATTGATATTGTGACGAATATCAGTTACACTAAGTGATACTGACATCACTAGTCTGATGCTAAGTAAAGCGCCAAATACACGACACGAACATTTCCGCGAACATTCCGCAATCTTGTTCGCAGCTTTGGCCATACACCATACGAACTATTGGCCGAACATTAGTTCTCTTTCAGACAGCGATGAATACGGACAACAATTGTGCTGCAGCAATATTGCTCGCTGTGGCAATTAAGCGTAAAAAAAAGAGAGAAGTTCGCAAAAAAAGAATTTGGTGCATAGAACGGTTTAAAAAACGAGCAGTTCTTGGACAAAGTGAGCTTATTAAAGAACTGGAATTCACGTCACAAAATGATTTTAAAAATTAGGTTCGTATGAGCAAGGCAACATTTGACCAACTTTTACAAAAAATTTTGCCAATCATAACGAAACGGGATACAATAATGAGAGAAGCGATTCCCCCTCATCACCGCCTTGCTTTAACTTTGCGCTTTCTAGCTAGTGGCAATAGCTTTGAAGACTTAAAATTTTTGGCAGCAATTGCGCCCGCAAACTACTTATTTTTTTATAACTGTATCCTTTGTGGCATCAGGATCTACTTCTTTTAATTTTTCGATTAAAGTCGCATAATCATTATTCTTTTTAATTCTATTACAATAATCTTTGCTTTTTACTTGCCACAGTGATGGCAAAGATTTATTCATTTCAATAAATTCACTCAGAAATTTTTTATTGTCCATTTTACTTTTCCGCGCACGTCTGTTCCGTTCAGAAATTACTACGATTATGAGCTATTTCGCCATACACGCACGAACAGTTCGCGCAAATGTTCGCCAAAAATTAAAATATTTCGCGGAAATGTTCGTGTCGTGTATTTGGCGCTTAAATGAAGCCACAACTACAATAAAGCAGGTAGTCAGTTGTATCTATCTATAAACGAATCAATCATTATGTCTACACATATGTACGCACACGCAGCGGAGAGCAACGCACAAACACATGCATATATCTGAGATACTCCCAAAAGTAGGCAATCAACATTATCGCGAAGCTCACACGGAAAAGTGTTCGCCTTCACTTTTTTTGTTCGGGTGAAATTTTTCCGCCTATCAGCAATTTCAGGCAAACAAAAGTTCACTTCGAAACAGCTGATTCTCTATTGTGAATTAGCCGTGAGCAAATAATTTACTTGCAATTGTGTACATTTTGTAAACAAGCACATATTTCTATAAAACACAGCAAAAATAGACATAAAAAAGTATAAAAAAATGTTTAGTATTGCACTTAGGTTGTTCTTGATTGAGCGCGAGGAGAATATAAATGTGAAAGCGATTTGGAGGCAATTAAGAGACTGTTCTAACCCTTTGGAGCTAAGTGATCCACTGAAAGTAAAGACTTCTATTTTCAGCACTTTTGGACAAAATTTTTACTTTTTTTTCAATTAGTTTTCGGCAATAATAGAGGTTAAACAAGCCGGCATTCAAATATTTGCTAGATATTCTTAACAACTGCTTGCCACCATTGAAGCAAAAATTTGGAGTTCCAACAAGTGTAAAGTTGAGTACATGTCTCCGTTTTTTCGCATAGGGAGAGGCGTTGGAAAGGACCATGAAGTGGGTCTTAGCCAATCTTGTTTCAGTGGGGTGGTCAACATTTTGCAACCGTTGCTTTGTCTACAATGGATAACTTGGCCGACTGATTTTACATACTTTGCAAAACAGGAGTATCACCTTTTTCCACTAGGCTTCCGATTGTGCATTATTTATTGATTTGTTTCTAATAATAAAAGTACATATAATTATAAGAGTATCAAAATTTCAAAACAAAAAATTATTTACATTTTTTTTTCTCTCGTTCGTGAATGAATTTGGGTTTCCCCGCTATTCATTTCGCCCGAACAAAGAGTTGCCGATAAGGTGAAATCTTTTTCGAACACGAAAAACTGTTTCGCCACCCTCTGCGAAAAAAACTGTGAATATTTTCGGGTGAAAATAAAACTCGTGATAAGGGTTAATAATTTGTGCAAGTATCACTCACATATATGAGAAACTATACACGTGCATCTGTAGTTATAATTTTATTGCTAGTAACTAAGAAATTGTGGAAACGCCTAGAAGTATGGAACGAGGAAATCGAAGAGTATAAAAGAGCGCAATTTTAGCAATCAGAATGAGTTTGATTTAAGCACGCTATCTGTCGAGAAATAGTAGTGTTATTTTGAAGTAATTGAATAAAGGCCATTTTGCATTATTGAATAGTGGAGTTATTTATTCAACAGTTTAGTGATTCGAACATTAGTAGAAGGTTGCAAATAAGAGGAATTGCACTAAATTCGTTACAATATGTATGTATGTGGATGCTCGGAAGAGAAATAAAAAACGCGCAGGTTGGCTTAAGACTAAAACTTAGCTTTATTAAAACCATGTTCTTACTCTCTGAAATTAGTAACGGTAATATCTTACAGCTATGAGTGGTTTTCTCTATGTACAAACGTAGCCATAAACATAATTTAATACCTATATATACATATTGACATTCATACATTCATATCATCAGTGGCGGATTTACCCTATAGGCAACATAGGCTAGAGTATAGGGCGGAAAAGTTGAGGGGCGGAAAAATGCTGGTCAATTAATTTTTGACAAAAAAAAAAATTACATTCGGATTTTGCTGCACTGAAAATAGTATTTTGGTCTGTATATTATAATAAATAATTCATTCTTTTTATGCGTGAAGCTGTAAATTGTTTTTCCGCATAGCAGTCGTAAAAATTTGAATAAAACTTCTAATCACACGCCTTAGAAACCTAACAGCGCGCCTGCGCGTGGCGTAAAGAAACAGCCGAGCCGCTACCCTGAAAATCAGACGAGCACACATTCGGTGCATTCGATGCAATTCATGAGCTCAAGCCCTTCTATACTTCAGAAGTATATTATAATGCATAAAATATGAAGGGCCAGTCTGGCCGTACGCAAATAATAGGCAGTATATAGTCTTCTGTTCCCGCGCGATACATTTTCTTTTACCACTGATATAAAACATCTAAGCAACGAAGAATTACGTAAGAAATTCACCATATTGAGCAACTACTACACCCCAGATCTTCGAAAAAATTTGGGAAGTGAAATCTTTTTTTTTTTTTAAGGCATACTACATCGAAAGGAACATATCAAATTATTCTCCGCTGGAACTGTTGAAAATGCTGAGACAGGATAATTTGCATATCTCTTACCCTAATGTTGACATTGCGCTGCGAATGTTTGTTTCAACTTGTAGCGCAGAGAGATCGTTTTATGTTTAAAACGCGCGAAAAACTACCTCAGATCTTCATTGGTGCAAGACAATCTGAATGCTCTTGCGTTGTTGACGATAGAATCAGAACTGTTTTTATCTATCGATTGTGATGATATCATTTGCGAATTCGAAGCTGAAAAATTAAGACGCAAAGAAATCTAAATGAGGAATGTTTGGAAAAAAGCTAAGGTTAAATACCTCATTAATGCAAATGTCAATTATCTTGATTGAATAACAAAGTGCACTGTAATAAAGCACTGAAAATCGCAATCATTGTGCACAAATTAATATTGTGAAAATAAGGGCGGCAAGTTATGTATTGCCTAGGGGCGGCGAATATTCAAATCCGCCACTGCATATCATCCCTCCACCGATTAACTAAATGAACTTCAATTCTATGAAATAAGTCACAACAATAATCACTAAGAATTATCTAACTAATTTTTCGCATTATTAAAAATCATACTTTTCGGACGTTTAGATAAATAATTTATAATACGCCCGAAGATGTAGGCTTTTGGTACCAATCTACTTTAATTTTATTGCTTATTTTACATACCAAGGAGTCTAAAAATGGTAATTTGCCATCTTTTTCCAACCCCATCTTGAATTGTATATCTTTGTGGTATGAATTTAGCAAATCTAAGGTTTCGTCCAGTTTATCCTCCTTTACTAATGCAAACACATCGTCTACGTATTTACTAAGTAGTCTCGTGTTCTTTACTACTTTTCCTAAAATTTCTTAGATTACAATGTCGGCGACAATCGGTGATGCCGGAGATCCCATTGGAAGACCCTTTAATTGCATATATATTCGTTCCTCGTACTTAAAATATCTATTTTCACAAATACAAAATGTCACTATTTCCATAAAAAGATTTTTAGGCATATCCGTATATTGTTTAATCTCCTCCCATTTCGATTAAACAATATACGGATATGCCTAAAAATCTTTTTATGGAAATAGTGACGTTTTGTATTTGGGAAAATAGATATTTTAAGTACGAGGAACGAATATATACGCAATTAAAGGGTCTTCCAATGGGATCTCCGGCATCACCGATTGTCGCCGAGATTGTAATGGAAGAAATTTTAGGAAAAGTAGTAAAGAACACGAGACTACTTAGTAAATACGTAGACGATGTGTTTGCATTAGTAAAGGAGGATAAACTGGACGAAACCTTAGATTTGCTAAATTCATACCACAAAGATATACAATTCAAGATGGAGTTGGAAAAAGATGGCAAATTACCATTTTTAGACTCCTTGGTATGTAAAATAAGCAATAAAATTAAAGTAGATTGGTACCAAAAGCCTAAATCTTCAGGACGTATTATAAATTATTTATCTAAACATCCGAAAAGTATGATTTTTAATACAGCGAAAAATTTTATCCGGCGAGTTTTAGATACTAGTGATTCAATTTTTCACCCTGAGAATAAAAAACGTATCGAGCACATTCTCAAGATGAACGATTTTCCGTCCGGGGTAATACGTAGGTTGATAAACACGCATCATAAGGGTACCAAATCAAAAATCGAAGGTAAAAAACCGATCACATATAAATCTATTATATATATACCTGGCTTTTCCGAAAGATTACAATGCTCAAATATTTATGATAAAGAAAGAATCGGAATTGCACACAAACCGGCGTACACAAACCAAATATTTTTCAAGAATATGAAAAGTAAATTAGAAACGATGGAGAAAAACAATATTGTATACAAGATACCATGTGCAGGAGACGGAGATAACATTTGTGCGAAAGAATATGTTGGCACAACGAAAAATAAGTTAAAAACAAGAATAGCAGGGCACCGATCTGACATCAAATGTTTACAATCAAGCAATACACATAAAACAGCACTTGCGGCCCACTGTGCGGAGAGCGGACATAAACCAGACTTTGACGCTGTGAGCATACTACAGCAAGAACAGCATTACAACAAACGCTTTACTTTGGAGATGCTCCACATAATAGACACGGACGAGAACAAAAGATTGAACTACAAGAAAGACTCTGAAATGTGTGCACACATCTACCACCACTTACTTGACTCGCGAAAATCAGTTCAACAACAGCATCTCGAACGGACGCTGCCCACCTAACATCTGAACTCATGTATGTATGTTTGCAGTAATGCTAATATGTTTATACATACATATATATAAATTTGCCTGTGATAAATTGTGTAAAATAAAGTGTTTATTTATTTATTATTGTAGTCCCCGATGACGATCTCCGTTGGAGATCGAAATATATTGGAACAAAAACAACAACAACTTGTTTAATTTATTGACCTAGAGCCAGTTTGAAGAAATAATTGCTAAATTTAAAGGTCGCCAAAAATCAAAATTTGTTAAAATTATTTCCGCTTCAAAACCTTTAATGGTTGAAGAACTTTCCTTCGAGAATAAACTGTTGTATTTATAAATATCGAATACGAATTTATCTTTTTCAACTTTCAGACTATTTATGTTGTTGAACATTTTTCACCATCAAGGCATTAGGGCAGCTAACCAGTTTGGGCCCATAAGTGGTTTGAATATCGTTTTACTATTTATTTTTACCAATTTCAACTTATTAACTTTGTTACGGAAATGAAGGTCTACTTCAATTTCACCCTCTACAACAAAATTTTCCCCAGCGAGACTTAATTGCGTTTTGCATTTCCACGTGACTGTAAAATTCGGAATAATCGGAAATGTGATATACCTAAACGCAAGCTCCCGCGTCTATTTCCATGAAAAAACATAGTGTTATGAACTTAAAGAAATTCCTGATATTTATACACCTTCTGTTAACGTTAGAATCGCTGAACTGTCGAATAAAAAACTCCAACTCGGTATGGCAAAATGGTCTTTATTTAGTACGTCACAATTACAATTATTGCGCACTTCACTAATAGCGTGTTTAAATCAAACTGATTACTTATTCCTCAGCTTGCGCTGCTTTTATACTCTCTGTTGCCTCGTTCGCATATTTCTCCTAAGGTTTATACTTTTCGCGAACAGCTGCTTATTTATTTCTCCTAGATGTATCTGGTATTTATATGTATGTGTATGTGTGAGTAATAACTTTCCTCTTAACTGCTGCCTACATATATATTTGTGAAATATTATCTTTGCTCTTAGCTTCGCTGTTAACATGTATGTGTGGCTGCTTTCTTTTGTGCTTACATATACATATGTGTTGCTGCTTGCTTTATTGTTGTTGTGCTTATTGATGAACAGAAAAGCTAATATTTGCCAAACTTTCCTGCCCCTAAGTCAGATCTTCACGATCAGAAACATTTCTCGATCCAACCGCTTCTAGCCTTTCCTAATTAACCACCCTTCTATTTTGTGATTTCCCAATTTTTTGTATGCCGTAGACAACATCACTGGGCCGCTTCACAACTTTGTATGGCCCTCCCAGCTACATTGGATTTTAATGGAACACCTTTCCGCCGGTGAGGGTTGTATAAAAGTACCAAATCTGCCTCTAGGAAACCTCCCGAATTGTTGTTCTTGTCGTACCTGTGTTTCATCTTACTACTTGTTTGGCCAATGGACTACTTCGAAGAGCTTGATCTTGACGGATTGGCTTTGCGTAAGCAGTATCGTTTTGACGTTTCGCAACAGTAGTGCGCCCTGGCTAGAAACCACCCTTACATTCGTTCTGGAAATCCTTTCATTCGTCTTAGTGCGTCCATATTGGTTTGTCAAAGCCAGTGTTCTTCACGCAGGTACATTCGGGTTTGATTTGTGTGCCAATTCGTTCCACTAATATTTGTCCGGTTTACAACCTTTGACGTTTGTGGGCTTTGTCGAATCTTCTCCACCAGCACTCGCTTACAGCTGAACCCTTTCTCAAAACTGAAGTTAAGTGGCACTTCCTTGTTCTTATAGTGCATAATCCTTCTTTGATTGTCGATCGTGACGCCATGGTCCCGAACTTCCTAGTCCACTCCCAATATGACTTCATCAACAATCTCTGCCACAACGAATTTGTGTAGAACCGTGATCTTCCCATACCACTTCTCCCTGGACTTGAGTTTGCTCGCCAGTGACCGCAATCTTGCTCCATTAAGGAGCTTTACTCTCCTGTTTACCATATCAGATCGGATTAAGGGATGAGATGAGCCCGTATCTACAGTCAGTAAGCGCTCCTTGCCATCTGTTACGTATATACTTACGCACATACATATGTATATGTATTATCAATAGCTCTAGTATACTCATTTGAATATTAAATAAAGTCCAGTCTTCTCTCAGCTATTGTTCGTTCATGGCATGGTGTCAGAATCGGTCATATACGAGTAAAAATAAATCGTGAAAGTAACACGCGCGTTTTAAGTTATGACGGAAAACGACGCAACATCCAGCAGTGGTGGCTTCGTTAGACCCAAAGCCTCTCCAAATCATAGGTAATAATGTATCAACCACGTGGAAGGAATGACTCCAACAATACAATTGGTTCGCAACGGGGGCACAATTGGAAAAGAAAAGCGCCGAAACATAGGTCGCTACATTCATGTCCAGCATTGGTAGTGATGCAATCAATATATTTAACTCATTTTCGCTCACAAGCCAGCAGGCAATTGCTTCCACAATAAAAGCCAAATTTGATGAATACTTCGCTCCCAAAATAATTGTCACATTTGAACGTTATATATTTAATACTATGGCGCAAAATGAAAATGAGCCATTCGAAGAATTCTTTACAAAAATAAAAAACCAAGCAAAAAAAGTAAGGAAGGCTAAGTTCGGGTGTAACCGAACATTATATACTCAGCTGAGAGCTTTGGAGACAAAATAAGGGAAAATCACCATTTAGCAAAATGAACCTAGGGTAACCCTGGGATGCGTTTGTATGACATGGATTTGAAATGGAAGGTATTGAAGAGTGGGCCATAGTTCTATAGGTGGACGCCCTTTCGGGATATCGCCATAAAGGTGGACCAGGGGGTGACTCTAGAATGTGTGTTGTACGATATGGATATCAAATGAAAGGTGTTAATGAGGGTTTAAAAAGGGAGTGAACCTTAGTTGTATATGTGAAGGCGTTTTCGAGATATCGTCCAAAATGTGGACCAGGGTGACCCAGAACATCATCTGTCGCGTACCGCTAATTTATTTATATATGTAATACGACGAACAGTATTCCTGCCAAGATTCCAAGGGCTTTTGATTTCGCCCTGCAGACATTTTTAATTTTCTTCTACTTAATATGGTAGGTGTCATACCCATTTTACAAAGATTTTTCTAAAGTTATATTTTGCGTCAATAAACCAGTCCAATTACCATGTTTCATCTCTTTTTTCATATTTGGTATAAAATTATGGCATTTTTTTTCATTTTTCGTAATTTTCGATATCGAAACAGTGGGCGTGGTCATAGTCGGATTTCGGCCATTTTTTATACCAAGATAAAGAGAGTTCCGATAAGTACCTGAACTAAGTTTAGTAAAGATATATCGATTTTTGCACACGTTATCGTGTTAACGGCCGAGCGGAAGGACAGACGGTCGACTGTTAATAAAAACTGTGCGTTTCTTCAACCGATTTCGCCCATTTTCACAGAAAACAGTTATCGTCATATAATCTATGCCCCTACCAAATTTCGCAAGGATTGATGAATTTTTGTTCGACTTATGGCATTAAAAGTATTCTACATGAATAAAATGAAAAAGGGCGGAGCCACGCCCATTTTGAAATTTTCTTTTATTTTCACCATATCATTACTGGAGCTGAATGTTGACATAATTTACTTAAATTAAATTTTTTGTTAAAATTTGACTTTAAAAAATTTTTTTTTAACGTGGGCGTGTTCGTCATCCGATTTTT